>NC_143582.1:72070300-72373088 GCF_048544385.1 Mastigoproctus giganteus | reverse complement strand
CCAGCACTACTTCTCGGTACGGTATGTGGGTGAGGCAGTTGTAAATGTGTTACACCACTAAATTGTAGAATGTTAATCCTTTTAGCTCTTAATTCGTGCTTTTTACAGCAGCAGCTCTATTGCTGAATGCCCAGAGGTGCAAACAACGTGTACTTAGGTCTCTCAAAATCAGTTTGTTATATGGAAATTTTATTCATTCTACAGAAACGATTTCAGTTGGACCACCCATGAATTTTAAAATGTATATAAGCTGAGACCTGAAAATTGTAACATTTTAGTTTAATTGCTGATGTGTCAAGTTAAAGTGTGATACATTTGTATAAATGCACACACTGAAATAAATGTAGGTATGTATCTAGCTCTCTGAAAGTAGTGTTGTAGTTTAATAAATTTTGATTCTGTTGTAACAGAAAATTTAAATATCATATATATGTAATGTTTCATTATCTATTGTGACTGTGGGATACATTTTCCTTATTGAAAGTTTTTTGCTTTCTCGCTCTTAAAACATGAATTGATTCAATTGTTAATTTTTTATATTGAATCAATATCATTCTATTACTCTTAAGCTATGTTACTATAATCTCATTTGAATGAAAAATCTGAAATTGTCAATAAACAATGAATTAAATGAAGCAGGAATAAAAACATTGATATATTAATATTTAAAAAGGCATTAATCATAATAGCTGCAACTATGCCAAAGAAGAAAATGTTTCAAATATTGAGTATATATACAATATTATTAATGATGGATTTGGATCGACATTTCCGAATGTTGAAACAATTCTGAAAATATTTCTCGCAGTCCTGTGACAAACGCAAGTGGTGAACGGTCTTTTTCATTAGATCACATTAATGATACCTGTGTTTATTTTAAGAGACATTCAATTTTGGATCCTACTGACACTGAACTAATGAAACAAATTCAGTCTGAAGAAAATTATTGGCAAGATATTTTTAAAAGAATTAATGCAACTGTTCAGCTTTTGAGTAAACTTGGTTTAGGATTTAGGGGTAGTAATGACAAAATTTATAAGGAACATAGTGGTAATTACTTAAGTTGCCTAGAATATTTCAGTAAATTCGATAATTTTTTAAGAAATCACATAGAAATGTATGCTAATTGTGGACCCAGCAAAACCAATTACCATTTGCATAAAATCTGTAATGAACTTATAGAATTGATGGCAGAAAAAGTTGAAAAGGTGATGGTTTCTGAAATTCGAGAAGCAAAATATTTTTCTATTATCATTGATTCAATCCCTGACATTAGCCACGTTGATCAGTTAATGTTTATTATAAGATACATGTCAAAAATGGTATCATCAAAGAATAGTTTTTAGGTTTCCTTCGTATAGAACATCACAATGCTGAATATATAGAATAAACTATTTTAAAAAGATTAGATTTATTATTATTACTAGCCATATAGGGTAAGGAAGCCTGAAGCTTATGCTGCACCAACTAAAAAAAAAATTTCCTAGTTACCGAGAGAGAGAGAGAGAGAGAGAGAGAGAGAGAGAGAGAGAGAGAGAGAGAGAGATGTTGTTTTGCTTTTTAGGAGCATTAGCAACTAAGGCCATATTGCTCCAGGAATATGCTGTGGTCAATCCCTGACCTTTCCGCATCCTCTGTATTTGGTGGTGACGGGCTCAAACCCCATAATCAAGAAGCATGTGCTACGCACTCCTGCTCCTTCCCACCTGGCTACGCAGGCGCCAAAAGAGAGAGAGAGACAGACAGAGAGTAGAAGGGGAATCACCAAGAAACAGAAGAATGGTGATATCCATCTCAGGACTCTGAGCATGCCAAGCCCATACGCACCAGATGTGAGTAACTAGCGTTATCAATTGATATTACAAACTGCAGATGACAAAGTTATGGTAATGCTTCAAATATCGCAGAAAATTATTCAGGAGTCCAAGCCAAATTAAAGCAATATAATTCTACTGCATTTTATGTACCATGTACTAGTCGCTCTCTAAATTTAATTGGAACTAATGCAGCTGAATCTTGTTCTACAGCAATGCATTTTTTCCACTTTAATAAAATTTATATATATATATATATATTTTTTTTTTTTTTTTTTCCTGCTGCCCCAAGAAGATGGACTAAGGTCTACATTTCCCAATATTAAAAATATTTTTAACAATGCAAGCAGGAAATGGTCATTTTCTGTTCTCAAATGAGTAAAAAACTGAGTCAGTTTTCAAGATAAAATGAGCAATTTGTCATTGTTATTTATTGAATCTGAACGACTAAATAGCATTAATTATGATGATTTAATAGATATTTTTGCCAAGGTAAAGCCAAGGAAAAATATTTATGCAAATAAATTGTATGAACTCATAATTTAGCTGTTGCATTGCTATTTTATAATGTACCTGCTATTATTTACTCTGACAAACAAGATGTGAATGTTTTTATAATATTTTTGTAACACAATTTTTGATATTGTTTTTGTAATAAAATTAGTAATTACACTAATTTGTTGTACTTTTTGTATTATACTTTATTGTTGTTGGGGTCCATCCCGTAGCTCAGTTTTGACAGTGCAGGCATCCCGGGTTCTTTTCCGGTGGGGGCCCAAATTTTTGGTGTTCACCCAGCATTGTGATGTGAAATGAGGAGCTACTTGTGAAAGGACAGCGGTCACTGGTCATGAAACACGGCGATGGAAGTTGATTTGCTGACCATGTGATGACCCGTCAAAGACATGTGGCTGGTCATCATACTCTCATTGGACTGTTGCAACACAGAATTTAGTTCAGTACTCTACTTTATATTTTGCAATATTAGAACGTTTGTGTTTAAACAGATCAGTAAAAATAATTGGGTTTTTTTTTTTCTGATCATATTTATTTGTACGAGAATGAGAGAAGTTTACCTCAATATGGTACGTAGAATACTTCCATATGATACTCTCCAGAAATTAAAATGAAAACAATTAAAAAAATCGAAAATCTTATATTAGGCCACCCGACTATTTAAATTCATATGTCCTGCTGTGTGTCTTATGGTTGATTGCGTGTGTTCTGTGGTCATTTTGTCAGTTTCCTTAAGTATCATACAGAAGTGTTCTACATATCATATCGAGGTAAACTTCTGTTATTCTTTTACAAATATTGATATCAACGTAGAACATATTGAGCATTATAGCTGTGGTTCATACTATCAAATGATCATATTTATATATGCAAGTTTTTTTGTTTTTTTTTTTTTTGCCTCTGGTGTCTTTAAAGTAGGCCCTGCAGGAGCTAAGAGGCTTGGGGCCTGAGAATTTTAATTATGGCCCTCCAGGTGCTCTTACCAAGAAAGGCTTTAGTTCTGCAAATTGCAGCATCAGGAGACTAGGCACCTGTGAGGTGAACTATGTTTACAGCTTTGAATGGATTAAGCAAACTGGATGCTGATGGCATTCTTTCAAAGGAGTCATAAATTCAAATTAGTATTAGTATATTAGTGGCAAATGATGCAGCATTAGCCAAAAAAAAAATGATGGCAAATGATGCAGAATCTCGCCTGCAGCGAACAGCCCTTTCCAGCTGATCCCAAAGATGTTTAATAGGGTTAACATCCGTGGACTGATCAGGCCACTGCAGCAAAGAAAGGTCATTGTCGTGTTCCTGGAACCATTTCATAACATTAGCATTAGTAGAGGCACATGATGCAAGAAAGCACATTTCTGCAGCAACAGCCAAAAAAAAACCGCTCCCATTTCACCCCTCCATTTGTTCCAAATACCTATCGAGCCCAGCCTTCAATTTCTTTAGGTCAAGTTCCACCAACCAACTACCCGCTGGCTAACAGCAAACTTCCGCAAACTGTCTTTCCTCAATTTCAATTTATGCCCTCTCAGGTGATTATTCTGAGCAAGAGGAAGAATCCCATCAGCACTGAGCAAGCTCAAACCATTCAAGGCTTTATATACCCCACTCAGACCACCTCGCAGGTGCCTAGTCTCCAGACACTAATTTCCAAAATGTAAGTCTTTCTTCATATGAGCAACCCTTTGTTACATTCGCTAATCATGTGCCCTTCTCTGTACTCGTCCAACAGCTCTACATCCTTCTTAAAATGAGGCCTCCAGACCTGTATACAGTACTCAAGGTGTGGCCTGACCATTGCCTTATACAAGAGGATAATCACCTCCTTATCCCTGCTAGAAAAATTCCTATATATCATTGACAATACACTATGAGCTACTCTTGCAGACCATCTGCACTGCTGAGAAAACTTCATATCTCCCTGCACAATTACCCCAGGTCCTTTTCATTCTCTACCACTGCCAGTGTAGTACCACAGATTTGATATGTTACTCTGGGGTTACTGCTTCCCATATGTAGTACTTTACATTTGTCAATGGTAAACTTCATTTGCCACCTCTCAGCCCATCTGCTCACCTTTTCTACATCCTGTTCCAGCAGTGTCCTTAACAATCCTGCCAAACTTCGTAACGTCTAAAAACTTGGACATTAAGGTTGATATACCATCATCAGTATCATTTATAAATACAGAAAAACCACAATGGACCCAACACCAAACCCTGAGGGACTCCACTAATAACATTAGTGCATGATGAGCAGCATCCATTGATTACCATTCTCTGTCCTCCCCCCCTCAACCATCCCTTTATCCATAGCAGCAATTTGCCCCCGATGCCACACTGCCTCAATTTCTGCAGCAGTATCAAAAGCCTTTCTAAGATCCAAATATATGATATCAAAGTTATTCCCTGCATCCAGTTCCTTTGTGGCTACATCACAGTATCCAATAAAATCGGTCGGGCAAGACATTCCCTTAACAAAACCATGCTGTTTCCGAGCTATAACTGAAGTCTTGTCTAGATTATCCTGCAGTGCTTTTACCAGTGCCTCCATTAATTGTCTTGGAACAGAAGTTAAACTAACAGGTCTATAATTGTGTCGCCCTTTGATCCTCCTTTGTGAATTTGGGTCATATTTGCACATCTCCAGTCCACTGTTCGAAGAAGCTCTCATAATCATGGCTAAGGGTTTGCTTACTTCCTTTTCTGTCTCCTGTAAAATATAACTCTATAGATTCCATCCATCCGGGTGCCGTTTTTATCTTTATCTTCAACAATTTCTCTTCCACTTTACTCTCAGTTATTACAAGATCATCTAGCTTACTGCCAGAGTCGAATACACCCCTGGCATTCCCCTCGCTGAATAATTCCTCTTGTGATTGTCAATGCAAAATATTCATTTAGTTCGTTAGCTACCTGAGCAGGATCGTCAACAGTTGATATTAGGGCTTAAAGCCTCAAGCTGTGAAAGAGATTAGACATTCACACATGAATAACTCCTCGTGTGTGAATGTAGATGCAAAATACTCATTTAGTTTGTTACTCACCTGAGCAGGATCATCAACAGTTGAACCATGAATATCCAATGGATCAATCTGATTCATCCCTTTCCTTCTATAGTTTACATAGGTAAAGAACTCTTTGGTGTTTTTTCTTTGCATCCTTTGCCAAAGATTTCTCATAATCTCCCTTTGTCTGCCTAATCTCCTTTGTGACTTGGTTACAGACCAGCTTATATCCATTATAAGCTTCCATGTCACCCATTAATTTATATGTATCCCATGCAATTTTCTTCTCTGCCCTATGTCTCACTAGTTCATCTGACATCCATTTAGGCCTAAACCTTGAACAATATTTCTTAGTATGTAAAGCCTAGTAGCTTCCAAGATTAATTCTTTGAATGCTTCCCATTTTGAATTTGCTGTTGGTACCATCATCAGTTGGCCCCGCCGTATAGAATTTAAATACTGTCTTAGACCACCGTAGTCGCCTTTACGAAAGGAAAAACCTTCCCTTTATCCCTGATGGTAGTTACCTCTTTCAGTCAATCCCACTTCAAAACACTGTGATCACTGCCACTTAGTAGTTCCTTTATCTACAGATTCTTAAGGCATGAAGGATCAAGTCAATGGGTACCTTCACTGTTCAAAGAAGCTCTCGTAACTAAATCCACAAAAGCCTTGCTTATGTGTGAATGACTAACCCACAAATTCCAGTCAATATCTGGGAAATTAAAATCCCCCATTACAAGACTCTGATTTACTGGCCTACTTTATTTCCCTGTATAGTTTCTTATTATACTCATCAGAGTCATTAGGCCTATAACACACTCCTACTCTCAATTTTGATCTCACACTGCTTATGTCACACCAAACTGACTCGACACTGCACTGTCAAGCGATGTCGACTGGATTCACTTCCTTGGATTTTTTGTGTTTCTTAACTAATAGCATAACCCCTCCAATAACCTCCCCAAATTCCAGTTTTGCATTCCTTATATCTGTGACACCACGTTCATGAAATCCCAACAATATCTGCCTGAAGTTTTGAGCAAAACCTCAAATTCATCGAATTTATTTACCAAACTTCTAGCATTGGTGTACATTCATAAACAATAAGGTAAATGTTGGAAGTGATCACAGAATGGTAAGATGTACATTTGATATAGATAAAGGAAAGGAAAAAACTGACTCCAGTAAATAATACAAAGGTCTTTGAGATAACAGAAGAGGAGAAAAAGCAGTAGGTATTGGAACTTAAGAACAAGTTTGAGCTTCTGCAGACCGCTCAGGACCAAGGTGACAAAGAATATTACAACTTTCTCACAGTAATAAAGCCCAAGAATCCTATAGGGAAAAGGAAATCCAAAGAAGAAAAAGTTAGTCAAGAAACGCTTGTTATGGTGAACTGAAAGCAACAAATGAAGAGCAAGATAAACACTGACAAGGAGAAAATTGAGTATGCTGAGTTATGCAAAGCCGTTAGAAAGAGACTCAGAGAGAACATAAGATTTAACACAAGAAAAGTAGAACAAGCATTAAGGGAAAACAAAGGATTTAAATCAGCAGCCATGAGCAGTAATACAGAAAGACAAATGATACTGAAACAAAAATATCGATGGTGTATTTATAAATAGCAGAGAAGGCATAATTCAAATAACAGAAGACTACTATAGAGAATTATACAAGGAGCGAGGGAATGATGCCAGCAGTGGGAAAGATGGATCGCAAATTAGCAACACATACGACATACCCGATATTCTTCCTGATGAGTTAGAACATGCATTGAAGAAAATGAAGAATCAGAAAGCCCTGGGGAAGATGAAGTTACTGTAGAGTAGTTAAAATTGGGAGGAAGAGACATAACACAAAAACTGGCAAGGCTCTTCACAAAGTGAATTCCTAAGCAGTGGAATAATGCAATCATAGTTTCACTGCATAAGAAAGGAGATAAATCAGAAATTGGAAATTCTACACCACTTAGCTTGTTATTCCACATCTACAGGTTGTTCACAGGGGTCATTACTAACAGATTAGAAAGAATACTTGATGAGAGTCGACCAAAAGAACCAGCTGGCTTTAGGACAGGATTCTGAACTATAGATCACCTTCACACAATATCACAGCTAATGGAGAAAGCAAATGAATATAAAACACCATTATGGCTGGCATTTGTGGATTATGAAAAGGCATTTGACTCCATACAGCATAAGGCAATGTTTCGGGCACTGGAAAGACAAGGCATAGATACCCCATATATTATGATTTTGAATTAAATATATGAGAACGCTACATCCTTTATTAGACTAGACAAAGACAGAAAGAAATTTAAAATCGAGAAAGGAGTTCGACAAGGAGACACAATATCTCCAAAGCTGTTTACTGCTGCCCTTGAGGAAGCTTCCAGTAGATTAGACTGGTCGCAGAAAGGAGTCAATGTGAATGGAGAGGACCTAAACCATTTACGATTTGCAGATGACATTGTGGTCATAAGCCATGATCCCAAAGAATTAAAGGAAAAATATTAATCAGTTATGCAAGTTAGCAAGGATTTTGGACTAAAGATGAATATGGCTAAAACAAAAGTAATGATGAACAAGTATGCCACGGAAAGGGAAATAATGATTGAAGGAGCAGTAATTGAAAAGGTGGAGTCATATACTTATCTGGGACAAGTATTAGCTGTAATAATGATAAATGGCTGGAAGTCAAGAGAAGAATAAATTTTGGATGGATAGCATTCAGGAAATATAGTCACATACTGAAGAACAGTTTGTCTGAAACGTAAAATAATTAACCAATGTATACTCCCCACCATGACTTATGGAAGTGAAACCTGGGTACTCACCAAAAGAATGGAAGAGAAGCTGAGAACTACACAGCGAAGAATGGAACGAATTATATTGGCAATCAGACTGTTAGATAAGAAGAGAAACACATGGATTAGGCAGCAAACTCAAGTAAAGGACATTCTTATCAAAACTAAAGAACTAAAATGGTCTTGGGCAGGACACATAGCTCGAAGACATGATGAAAGATGGACTAAGAAAATTACAGAATGGTACCCAAGAGGAGCTAGATGAAAACCTAGACCACGGTGGAGATGGATAGATGAAATTCACAAGTTTGTGGGTAGTAAATGGATGGCCATTTACTACCATTGATGACGATATACGGAGAAAGATGGCCTTAGATGCTAGTGCTCGTAAAACCCAACAACAACCTTGTTTACAGCAATTGAACTCTTTAACGTTCCCCAGAAATTCAAGCTTGCTTTCGACTGTAAATGGTCTAGACTCTAGAAGTATAAATTCAACTCGTCTGCCATTTTTCTGATTTTTGTAAGGACCTTTAATTGCAACCGATTAAGAAACCTCTATGCTTTACGCTCATCATTTTTGTGCTCACATATGATAAGAACCCCCTTCTCCGGCATTGTTACATGTTCTCTTTAAATGCTTATACAAATCGGAATCGTGATTACATGGAATTGGCTCTTGTTTGTTGATTTTGCTTAATTGAAATCTCAAGTCATCTGTCAATCATTTTGGCATCTTACATTCATGTAATTTAACCATTCATATGAATATCTTTCTGGCTATTATTATAAATCCTTTGACCATTTCCCATAATGTGTTTATATTTAAAATCATAGGGAAAAAAAAAAAAAAAAAACATAATATTAGGGTCCCCGTAAATAATTACATATACCCATATTATTATTAGCCATATGGTGCAGCTTGAGGTGTATGCTACACCAGCCAAAAAGAATTTGAACAAGCGGGAAAGAGAGAGAGAGAATGACCAAAAAGGAGAAGAATAAAGATATCCAGCTCAGGGCCCTGGGTGTGCTAACCCCATGCTCACCAGATGTGAACCCCTGATAATATATTTATTTTGTCTGTAAATTGCGTGTGTTCTCTGGTCCATTGCCTGTTTGCTGGTCTTAAAACCATACAGTAGTCTCTACAGTTAATTGAACCCAAGAAATATCTCAGTCCATTAGGTTCCCCACCCCCCCCACGTCTTGAAATTGGATACCCTGCGTGTATCATTGAACACATAGGTTTCTTTAGATGAAACCAATTTACGATATTTTAGTAACTTCCTGCCATCGGTTCGCCAGCTGCAAAGTTTTTTGATAGAATTTGGCACCTTAGTGACAACCAAATCACGGATATTGGAACCCCTTGTACTCTCTTAGACATGCTTGGATACCATAAATATTTCCTATAGCATATTTGTATCTGAGACCATACCATAGTCTCTATAATTAATCAAGTTCCGTCATCGCAGGTGACCCAGTGTATATAAAAAAGGCTTGGGTTCGAATTTCGTTAAGGACTGGAGGAATTTTTGTTTTTTTTATTATTTTTATTTTTTTTAACAACGCCACTGAGTTATTCGATCTCAGTCGAGGTTTGCCTAGTTTTCTCTGCCAGAAACAAGGGTTTTTGTCCAACAAACAGGCAAATCTACCATACAATTTATGGATATGTTACACAAGGGTAGATCAGCTGGTGTAATATCGCACTTTTTTTTTTAATCCATCCTAGCCTAGCAGTTATAACCTTTCATGGTGGCTCTTTACCCGAATGGCACAGGTGTTTCAGCGGGATATTGATCAATAGTGGTTTTCCGAACACTTCCAGGGCCGTGCCGAGCTATGATACAGAGAGGCGGCACCGTAAGGGGGCAACATAAGCAGCGAAATCAAAATACAATTTGAACCATTAAAAGGCAGCATTTCGAAGACTTGCATCATACTAAGAAAATCTACCGCACGGCCCTGCTTACAGCAATTTGTGGACAAATTGAATAGGCATTTTGCATCTACATTTACACTAGATGAATTATTTTGGGAAGGAATTGCCAGACATTTATCAAACTCTAACGAAGAACTAAATGACATTGTAATAGCTGAAAGGAAATTTAGGGAGAAATTGTTGAGGATGGACATGAAAAATGCATTTCTACCTACACAACTCTTCTGCAGCTGTCGTTGCAAAATAGTTGTGCTGATATTTGTCTTTGCAAGTGGTTGATGACTGGAAGAAACTTCCATCTGGAATTGTGGAAGTTGATAGCTTAAATAGATTCAAGGAAGAACTGGACAAACATTTGGAGCGAATTGATAGTTGAAATGTGAAGTTTTTTTTTTTTTTTTTCTTTTGATTGATGCTGTATAAAGCTTGCTTTCTTGCATAATATATGCCACTACTAATGCTAATAATAAAAGGCACATGGGGCACATGGAATCTGTTATAATGAGGCAAGAAAGGGAAACAAACCCTCAGCCGTAATTATGAGAGCATCCTTGGATTCAGGGGAAGTTCCAATGGATTTCAGCGATACGAATATATCTCCAATTCATAAAGGCGAGTGAATAATTACAGACCTGTTAGCTTAACCTCTGCTCCATGGAAAATAATGGAATCGATGGTTAAGGAAGTAATGCAGGGCAATTTGGACAGGCATACAATTATATTTCTATCACATCGTGGATTTATCAAAGGGCTGTAGTGATATGGTAGGTTACTCTGAACCAGTGACCAAGGAACAGGATGCAAAATATTAATTTGAAATCATATACAGTAATTAGATTTAACGGCGGCATTTGATACTGTTGCAAATAAATAACTGCTGTACAAATTGTAGCGTGGCGTTAAACTTAAGTGGAAGAAGACAATTAGGGTTGAATTTGAAAGTGTCTGCAATTCTGCCCAGACACGATAGGAGGGAGTATATGATGAGAGCCTTGTCGATCAATTCGGCCCTGGACGTACAAGTATTATACAAGGCTCAGGGGTAGAATTTTGTTCAGCCTGTGCCACACTTCTTAACAGAAGGGACTGCTTCTACAGGAATGGAATACATTTAAATAGAAAGGGTACAATAATGTTTGCTGATGCCATCGAGGCAGTGTTAGGTTATGTTATTAGTTAAGGTGGGTCGGAAAACTGCTAGATTAGGGGGATACAAGGACTAATAGATTAACAGTAGCCACTGGCAGAGGTGAAAGTGATTCATGTACTGCTTCTATTGGAATACAGGGTATTTCAGAGATTGCTGGATCATTGCCATACAAGTAAACACATGGGTTGTGTTACGGTAGCTAAGAAAAAGAACAGGTGCATGTATACTTGCGTGTACACCAATGCTAGGAGTTTGGTAAATAAATTTGAGGTATTGCTCAAAGCATCAAAGGCGGATATTGTTGGGATATCAGAGACGTGGTGTCACACAGATATAAGAAATGCAGAACTGAAATTTGGGGAGTACAACGTCTACAGAAAGGATAGACAGGATAGGAAGGGTTATGTTATTAGTTAAGAAACTCAAAATCTAAGCAAGTGAAGCCAGTGGACATCGCTGGACAGTGTAGCGTCGAGTCAGTTTGGTGTGACATAAGCATTGGGAGATCAAAATTGAGAGTAGGAGTGTGCTATAGGCCTAATGACTCTGATGAGTATAATAAGAAACGGCACAGGGAAATAGAGTGGGCCAGTAAATCAGAGAGTCTTATAATGGGGGATTTTAATTTCCCAGATATTGACTGGAATTTGTGGGTTGGTCACTCACGCACTAGCAAGGCTTTTGTGGATTTATTGGTTGATTGTTTTCTACATCAGCATATTCCGGAGGCAACTAGATGGAGTAATACTCTTGATTTGATTATCAATAGTGATTCTTCACGCCCTTTGCTGCAACTACAAATGGAAAGGGTGAATTAATGGAAGACGTAATGTTATCTCACCGCTTAACTATATTAAACACCCCTGGCCATCTACCAACGTGTGTGACACCTATGGGTTCTTCTCACATCGACATTACTCTCGCATCCTCTGCTATTAGTCCGAGACTTTCCAACTGGAAGTTGCACACTAGCTGGTCTACCAGCGATCATAACATCATGACATTTCAATTTAACTGTGATCAAAGGCGATCCAGATTTGATCCTACCGACATATCAAGATTTCACACAAAGAAAGCAAAGTGGGATAAATTTGATTCCTCACTTTTACACAAGACCAAATAGAAAAATTGACTCCTCTCACTGCAGATGAACAGGCACGAGTAGTTCAAAACATAATTATTACTGCTTGTAGGCAGTCCATAAGATATAGGAAAAGGAAGCCCAACCACGTGCCGTGGTGGTCCCCAGAATTGACACAATTAAAATCATTGACGAAACAGGCAAGAAGAGATTTCCAGAAAGCGAAGAGAGACAGATCTCGTCCCACTTTGGAGGTTGTACTTTTGCAAAACAGATACAAACAAGCCAGTAGAAACTATCACCAGGAAATCTACAAGAGGAAAAAAGCTTCGTGGGAGCAACTAGTGAGCAGCCAGGGAAACAGTTCTCCCTGGGGTCTCGTCTACAGATTAATAAACAATAAAATTCCAACAGGTGAAGTGTTTGCAGCGGTTACAACTACTGATGATCAAGTAACCATATCTTAGGTACCCTCCCTGAATAGGATCCTAGATGTCATTACTTATCAAGAAGAAGAAGAATGCACGGATCCAAAATAGATAGACATCAGAGTGAAAAACGCTTGTTACTCGGGCTCGCCTATTGAACCCCCCTTTTACCTTTAGGAGATTGAGATTGCTATCCAGTCCATGCGTTCGGGCAAATGTCCAGGACTTGATGGCATTGAAGTGGAAGTGCTCAAGCGCGTATGGAAAACGGTTCCTGTAGTTATTGCAACATTATTCAACTCTTGTCTTAATCAAGTTATTTTCCCTGCAATTTGGAAAGTTGCTAACTTAAAAATTCTTCTCAAAAATCCAAAGAAGCCAGAATCTGATCCGCTGTCATATAGACCTATTGCCTTGCTCCCAGTTATGGGCAAGGCTCTTGAAAAAGTTATTGCGAGTCGACTTCTGACTACCTATGTTATGAAAGGACTCTCTTCGCCTGTACAGTTCGGTTTTACAAAGGGTAGAGGAACCGAAGATGCCATTGCTTCTCTTTTAGAAATACAGCGGGAAACCACGACTACATATCTGCTCGGTCTCTTTGTGGACTTTAAAGGGGCCTTTGACACCCTTTGGTGGCAAAGTGCCCTGGAGAGGTTCCGGGAGGCCGAAGTGTCTTCACCTGTATACCGGTTGCTGATGAGCTACTTTTCGCAGCGCTCGCTTGTTATTAAGAGTGGTTCCATACAAGTGTCAAGAAAAGTTACCAGAGGATGCCCACAGGGGTCTATTCTTGGGCCCCTGTGCTGGAACTTAGTGTTCGACTCCTGGTTACATAAACATTTTGATGCAACAACCATGATCTCATATGCAGACGACCTAACCATCATGGTCCAAGGAAATTCCAGGAAGTCTCTTGAAGATGTTGCCAACCGGGTACTGCAGGAGCTGTCTGTGTGGTCTGACGAACATAAACTCCAGATATCTACAAGCAAAACGTCCCAGATGTTGCTTAAAGGCACGTTAGACAGAGGCCGTCCCCCTCAAATAAAATATAAAGGACAAGCTATTAAATACAGTTCAACTACAAAATACTTGGGAATTATTCTGGATGATGGTTTGAGTTTTATACCCCATGCAAAATACATTAAAGAAAAATGCAAGTCATTATTATCTAGATTGAGAAAAGTAACACGACAAGAGTGGGCCTTAAAGGTCACTCACTGAGATTGAATTATAACTGTATATTTCTGCCCATTATCACTTACGGTGCTGGCGCCTGGGGTTTTAGGGCAAGCAAGTGTGCCATTGTCAAACAGTAATTGCAAGCACAGCGTGCTGCCCTTCTTATGTTATCCAGAGCTTGTAGGACAATTTCTACTGCAGCTTTACAGCTCCTGACAGGAAGGATGCCAATACAATATGAGGTCCAGTATAGATATTTGAGATACCCCCTGAAAAAGGCACATCCTACTTCTCTTGATAACGTGGAACTTGACCTGAATGTTCCAATAACAACTGAAAAGGAAAGATTGCGCACTATTTATGTTAATAAGCGGCAGGCTGACTGGTCTGTATAGGAGACAGGAAAGGTGACAAGAGAGTATTTGCCGAATGTAAGGGAATTCAGGAAAAAGGAACTATTGTGGTTTGCTCCTAGACTATATGGAACATACCTTTTGTCAGGTCACGGCAGCCTCAATAGCAAGTTGTATAAACTTGGACTGTCTCCTTCCCCTCTTTGTCTCTGTGGAGGTGAAGAGGACGCAGCGACACTCCTTGTGGAGTGTCACTATTATACCGACTTACGGAATGAACTACAACTCATTACTGGTTCCTACGACAGGGAGAATAAGCCTTTTCTGATCCAATCACAAGTTGTATTTGAAGCTTTTAACTTATTTGCAACACGAGCATTTAAACGACGAGAGGAAACGAGAGCTGCTGCCCTGAGATAGCCTGTATCCGGATCGAGAGAAAGACTTGAACTACGACTGAAATTATCTCTGAAGACTTGAACAAGGACTGACATTATCTCTGAAGACTTGAACAAGGACTGACATTATTTCTGAAGACTTGATCAAAGACTGACATCCTCTTTGCAGACTTTCTAAAGAAC
The DNA here is from genome assembly GCF_048544385.1 of Mastigoproctus giganteus. Classification (NCBI taxonomy): domain Eukaryota; kingdom Metazoa; phylum Arthropoda; class Arachnida; order Uropygi; family Thelyphonidae; genus Mastigoproctus; species Mastigoproctus giganteus. The sequence continues at coordinate 72,358,216 of NC_143582.1, read as the reverse complement.
TGCTATCCAGAAAGATTTGATTAATATATTGTACTTCAATATTTCAAAGCTTCAACTGCTACTTCCTGCATTTTTCTCACGAACTTGAGGTGATACATCGTGATGGAAATTAAATCCTTATTGATTGGAGTGACGAACCTACTGTGTTAGAAATCGTAAATAGTATGTAGATTGACTCTAGTGCTTCAGCTGTGCCATGCCATTGGATACTTATCTAACAATGAAATTAAGGTTTGCTGCAAGTACCGAACCTTCTCATAGTCCGTTGTAGAGTTCTGATATGCCTTTGTTCTAAGAGGATTTCCTATCAAACGATGGGAGTGCCAAAGAAATCTTCAACGTTGGACGAGCTACCCTTGAGGCTGAATGATCTATTGAGGATGCACCTCGACATCTCCTAATCCTAAATTAGGATAGGATTGCACCACGACATGTGGCTTCTACAAAGGATGAAAATTGCCTCCAACTTTTTTTTTTCTCTTTTATCTTTTCTTAATTTCTCTTAACTTCCTTTTATTACAGCGGATCCCTTCTCTGACCACCCGCTGCACTTCTTTCCTTCCCCTCCACCCCTAACTTTTCCAGCTATTTTTTTATTTTATTTATTTATTATTTTTTTTTTTTTCCATTTTCCTTTTCTCCTAACTTTGCCTATCCTGGAACTTTGTTCCGGTATAGACTAGCATGAAGGTAGTAGATCCTGGCCGCCTCCACGTGGCGGGGATGGGGGGTGGGATGCTGTGACCAGGTGTTGCTGCTTCCCAATTGTTAAGAGCCAGGTACCGGCTGACTACATAACAACAGAACACATCATAACATCTACACAACCAACAACTACATACAAATGGCCGGTCTATGCATGAGCCTCAACACAAGGAGTAATAGCGGCTAATGGGGGAAACCCTGGGGTCCGCCACAACAACACATTAATATCCCCTGAAGATAAACACAAGAAAGGCAGTTGGGGTGGATGGGATCTATCTAGTTATATTAAAGGAGGCAGCAAAGGAAGTAAGCAAACCCTTGTTTGCTTACTTCCTTTGGTGGGGGCTCACACCTTGTGGGGTGTCGTGAGCACCAAACATGAGCATTGTGCTGATTGAATAAGCCTTCCCGAGTGAAATAAGCCTCATCCGTGAACAAAACATAGGCTGGAAAATTCAAGTCTTGAAAACTTTCTTGGAGAAACCACTGTGAAAAAGCCACACGTGCAGGATGATCTTGGGGGAGCAGTAACTGAATCCTTTGGAGACGAAAGGAGTGTAAGGAATCGTCATGCCAGACACGCTGTACACTCCTAAGGCAGAGGCAACGACTAATGTGCTGGTAGTAGGATTATTCTGGACGGCATTCAACACACTTTCTTCCATGGCGGGAGTTCACGTTGATTGTGGTCTGCCTGCACTACTCCTGTTACCTCTAAATGACCCATAGTCGCACAGATTTTGAATCACACATGCAAACAAACGGTGGTCCAGTACATATCTGTCTGGGAAGCGTTCTCCATAAATTTGTTGAGCGGCTCGTCCATTGCCCTCTGCTAATCAATACACCAGGTGCATGTCTGCCAGCTCACATTTCGTATATCGATGCATGCTCTTCGTGCAGCGACTACTGTTTGAATGAGTAAACCAGAAATTTTCCCTCTCGGGAACTGATGAACAGCGCCGTGTACCGACTTACGGTGACGTTTCCGATTATGGGTTCTTATGCGATTTACATTCCTTTAGATGTTACCTACCTCCTCTAAACGTTTGTACCAATATTTTTGAGACACCCTGTATTAAAGAAGGCAGCAAAGGAAGTAAGCAAACCCTTAGCCATAATTATGAGAGCTTCTTTGGACTCAGGGGAGGTACCCATAGACTGGAGATGTGAAAATGTGACCCCAATTCACAAAGGAGGATCAAAGGCTGACACAAGTAATTATAGACCTGTGAGTTTAACTTCTGTTCCACGAAAATTAATGGAGGCACTTGTTAAAGAAGCACTGTAGAATCATCTAGACAAGACTTCAGTTATAGCTCAGACACAGCATGGTTTTGTTAAGGGAAAGTCTTGCCTGACCAATTTGATTGGATACTATGATGCAGTCACAAAAGAACAGGATGTAGGGAATAACTTTGATATTATATATTTGTATCTTAGAAAGGCTTTTGATGCTGTTCCACATGGAAGACTGCTGCACAAATTGGAGCAGTGTGGCATTGGAGGCAAATTGCTGCTATGGATAAAGGGGTGGCTGATGGGAAGAAGACAGAGAGTGGTAATCAGTGGACACTGCTCATCGTGGACTAATGTTATTAGTGGAGTCCCTCAGGGTTCAGTGTTGTGTCCATTATTGTTTGCTGTATTTATAAATAATATTGATGATGGTATATCAAGCTGAATGTCCAAGTTTGCAGACGATACAAAAGTTGGCAGGATTTTTAAGGACACCACTGAAGCTATGCTGCTGCATCAGTATCTGGAAAGGTTGAGCAGAAGGGCTGAGAGGTGGCAAATGAAGTTTAACATTGACAAATGTAAAGTAATACATATGGGAAACAGCAACTCCAGAGCAAGGTATCAACTCTGTGGTACTACACTAACAGTGGTAGAGAATGAAAAGGACCTGGAGGTAATTGTGCAAGCAGATATCAAGTTCTCTGAGCAGTGCAGTCGGGCTGCAAGAGTAGCTCATCGTGTTTTATCAATGGTATGCAGGAATGTTTCTAGCAGGGATAAGGAGGTGATTATTCCCTTGTATAAGGCAATGGTCAGGCCACACCTTGAGAACTGTATACAGGTCTGGAGGCCTCATTTTATGAAGGATGTAGAGCTGCTGGAACGAGTTGAGAGAAGAGCAACAAGGTTAATGAATGGAACAAAGGGTTGCTCTTACGAAGAAAGGCTTAAATTTTGCAAATTACAGTGTCTGGAGGCTAGCCACCGGTGAGGTGATCTGATTGAGGTGTATAAAGCCTTGGATGGTTTGAGCATGCTCAATGCTGATGAGATTCTTCCTCTTGCTCAGAATAATCACCTGAGAGGGCATAAATTCAAATTGAGGAAAGAAAGATGTAGGATAGATGTTCGGAAATTTGTCTTAGCCAGCGGGTAGTTGGTTGGTGGAACAGACTTCCATCTCTTGTTGTGGAAGTTGATAGCCTAAATAAATTTAAGGCTCAGCTGGACAGGTATTTCGAACGAACGGAGGGGTGAAGTGGAAGTTTTTTTTTTTTTTTTCTGGCTGATGCTGCATAAGCTTGCTTTCTTGCATCATATGCCTCTACTAATGCTAATGCTAATGCTAATGCTAATTCTAATGCTAAGGCACAGCGTGGTTATCAATGAGCGTGGTTATCAACAATTACCTTTTTGATAACCACAGCGTGGTTATCAAAAAGGTAATTGTTGTTTTTAATATTTATTAATGATATTGCAGGTACATCAGACTTAATGTCTAAGTTTGCAGATAATGCAAAGGTTGACAGGGTGGGTAACGACAGTCATCGGGGAAAGCTACTGTAAAGAGGGCTAGGGAAATTGATTTGATGGGTTGAGAAATGGCGTTTGAAATGCAACTTTGACAAATGCAAGGTACTGCACATAGCAGTAACTTATCAACTGTGTGTGGTTTTATACGCGGGGTAACGGAGAATGAAAAAGACCTGAGGTAATTTTGCAGTCAGAGATGAAATTCGTTGAGCAGTGCGGACATGCTGATATGACAGCTCATGGGGTTTTGTCAATAATTTACAGAAATTTTCCAACAGCGATAAGGAGGTGATTTTCCCTTTATATAAGGCTGTGGTAGGCCGCATCTTGAGTTCTGTATTCAGGTCTGGAGTCCTCACTTTAGGACGGATGAAGATCTGGAACGGGTGCAGGGATGATAAACCAAATTGGTTTAGTGGACAAAAGGTACTCTTACCTAGACAGGTTCTGCAAATTTGCCGCATATCGAGACCCAGCACATTGGGGAGATCTGATTTAGGTGTTAAAACCCTGGAATGGTTGATTAAGCTGAATGTTAATAGTATTGTTCAACTTGTTAAGACTAACTACACATATGAGTGGACATAAATTCTAGTTGAACTAGTATGATTGGAGAACAGATGTGCGGAATTTTGGCGTTAGCCACTGTGTCGTTGATTGTTCGAACAGATTGCTGTTTTGGAAGTGGACAGATTGAGTGTATTCAAGGGAAAACTAGAGAATTTCTTCGATGATACGGATGGACGAACTTTTTTTAGCTGGTGCTATATAAGCTTGCTTTCTTGCACGATTTCTTATTACTGGTTCTACTACTAGTATACTAGTCTGCGCTGGTAACAAAATGGCATTGTCCCCGTACTCCCCAGACCGGGTAGAAAAGCCCGATTTCGAATTCCGCGAGGAACTTTAATGGGCTCTTATTATCCCATGGCTGAGTTAGTCCGCCTCAGGTATAGATATCAAGGTTTCCCCTCCTCCCGAAATTGAGATTTTTTCGTCCAGCAAAACATCCAAATCGACCCGAAAACAGACGCCATTTACAGACATAATTACGGGTTTATGTAATGAATTCTGGGCGACCCTAATATAATAATTTAGTAGTACTAGTACTTATCGTATTTAGTAGCCCGTGACTACTAAATACGATAAATATTTGTATTGACGATTTATTGTAAACTCTACTGACTTGGTTGTCGTGCCGGAGTATAAACAGAAAATTTATTTTACTAAAGTTATTCCGTTTGCTACCTTGGCTGCCGAATTCTCTGAATATGAGTCCCATAGAATATTCGGGATTAAGTGAATCGATAAGCCCATCGTTTTTATTTTCAACCCTGGGGATGTATATATATATTTCTTTTTTAATTGACGAATTGGGAATAACTGTTTGTTAGCAACACTATGTGGTGTCTCACGACCATATGGTTGCGTTTAGTCACGCGTTTATTGTTTTGAAGTATATTTTCATCAAAAAGTATCACCAATCGCGAAATGTTGCTTTGAGCAGTGTAAGATCAAATAAATTGTGAAAAACCTAATTATATGTTATTTTTTTTCCCTGTTTTTAAGAATTATTATTGAAGCTAAACATGTAATTTTATAGAAATATAGTTTTTTAAGTAGTCTTGCAGCTACATTTGTTTGGAAACAGTTATTTTTCTGGTGTATTTAATGAAATAAATGCAAACCAATAATGGAAATACTAAAGAGATATGTGGTGCAAAACAGGTAAATTTCTGTACCAGAAATTCATCTGTTTTGCTCCTCTGGCTTGTTTTCATCTTCGTGTGAATTAGATTACTAATTCGAATTCAGATTGAATTAGCCCACGTGCATTGTATTGCATTCACTTATTGTTTATTAATTTCGTACATGATGCCCATTAATTCATATACATTAATTATTTTTTCACTGCACCTCTTAACATTCAGATTTATATTTATTTAACTTTTATTTAGCAACGTTTATTTAATTTTATATGATGAAGGGGCTCATATCTGGTGAGTATGGACTTTGCACACCTAAGGTCCTGAGCTGGATATCATCATTCTTCTCTTTCTTGGTGATTCCCTTCTACTTTTGACTCTCTCTCAGGGTAACTCAAAATTTTATTTTTATTTTTTTTTTGGCTGGTGCAGCATAAGCCTTGGGCTTCCTTGCACCATATGGCTAATAATAATTATGCCAATTATTATTATTAGTCATATGGTACAAGTAAGTCTGAAGCTTATGCTGCACCAGCCAAACAAAAAAAAAAAAAAAAAATTCCCACGTTATGCTGAGAGAGAGTCAGAAATAGAAGGGAATTACTAAGAAAGCAAGAAGAAGAAGAATGATGATATCCAGCTCAGGACCCTGGGTTTGCCAAGCCCATACTCACCAGATGTTAGCCTCTGCAGTCATAGATAATGTAAAATACTAATGGAATACTGAATTTGTTCTTATCCTTTGCATAATTTAATTTACAGTGCTGTTTTGTTTTAGTATATTATCACAGGGTTAGTAAAGGTAAATATTATCATCAATTATATATTCAACTTACAAGTTATGACGGAAATTGAATTTCAGAATTAAAGAAGCACTATTATACATGCAAATTAATGAATTCTGAAGGAGAAAAAGCCACACATTTTGCTTGTGTAGACCCCCATCCCCTTTGTAAAATTCATGGGTGAGTTTACAGTGCCATAAAACTTTTCTTAAAGTTTTTTTAAAAATAATTAATAGATTTTTTTTTTGCTATCATTAGTGTACTTAATTTTAATTTTTTTATTTTATTTGACTAAGGGTATGACATACTCTTAGCCTCAGTAATTAAAAAAAATCTCTCTCTCTCTCCACATCAGAGCAACTGCTATGAATAAAACTTTGACACAGTATTTCTGAAGAAGGCAGCAGTACCTTGAAGCAATCAGTTGATAACTAACAGACAAACCCCAACAGATTCCACAGACATTTTAGGTATGTTAATGTTTGAAAGCATAGGGTACTGTTAAGCAATCCTGTAGCTGTATTTTTTTATAAAATATGTATTTTGTTAGTGAAATTAATTTATAGAGTACTGTGGTGCTTTACAAAAGCTTCCTGCTATTTCCGAAAAATCTCCTGCTTTCCTCACATTTTCATTACCCAATCTCCAGCTTCTTGAAAGTTAAAAGTTGGTGGGTATGTATCCCAAAGACAGCTGCAAGGCATAATTGAAGGTGGAAACCAGTTGGGGGCTTAATTGTTCAGTTTATTGTTGAACTATTTTGTCAGGAGGCTTACCTTTAATCCTGGGGTATTCTCAATTTTGAAATCCTTTTGCTGTTTGTAGAACTGGTTGGCCTATCTGAAGTATGCTTGATTTTTGGTGATGCCATCCCGTTTTGAAGTGAATAGCAAGGGCCCTTAGTATTTGCCATGTGGAGCAAAGAAGAAACACGCTCCTGAACAACATACATATTTCCCTCCTTTAAAAATAATTTCTTCTTTAAGTTACATTGCATGCAAATTGTACTCGTTTATTTTAGTGAGGAAAAATAATGCGACAGACGTTTTTTCTGTCATGACTGTGTGGGGACACTTGTCCCTCCATACAGAGTATGGAGGGACAAGTGTCCCCACATTACTCTTTAGAAATGACTGTTTATTCATGAGTCAACCTGAAGTATTGTTTTTAATCAAATAATATCAGCCAGTATGAAGCTGTTATTTGTTAAAACTCACACACACACACACACATACACACTTTATTTTTCATTTTACTTTATATATTTCAGAAGTTATAATGATATCAGCAATGCCAGTAAGGAAGGCTACTTGTAGTAAGAGCTTATAATAATATACACCAATGAGCCAAAACATTATCACCACCTACCTAATACGATGTTGGTCCTCCCTGTGCAGCCAAAATAGCTCGTACACGGTGAGGCATGGACAGTACAACATTTCTAAATGTGTCGTGGTATCTGGTACCAACACGTAACCAGCAGATCCTTTTAACTCCCTTAAGGTCCATGGTTGAGACACTGCAGATTGTAGTTGCTGTTCCAACACAAACCAAAGATGCTCAATGGGATTGATGTCTGGGGAATTTGGAGCCAGGGCAATACCTGGGAGTCTTCCTCATGTTCCACGAACCAGTCTTGAACAATTCGGGCTGTGTTGGATGGCGCATTATCCTGCTGAAAGACTGCACCACCAGAGGGGAAGACCGTTGCCATGAAAGGGTGTACCTGGTCAGCAATGTTGTTTAGGTAGGTGGTAGACGTCAGAGTGCCTGGCACTTGGATGACTGGATCCAGGGTATCCCAGCAGAACATCGTCCAAAACATGACACCGCCACCACCGGCTTGCTTTCGTCCCACGGTGCATCCAGGCATCATCACTTCCCCCAGGTAAACGACGCACACATACCTGCCCATCCACATGGTGCAACAGGAAATGTGATTAATCGGACCAGATGACCTTCCAATAAGGTCTAGTTTCTATGCTCATGTGCCCATTGTAGGTGCTGTCGCTGGTTAACTGTGGTTAGCATGGGCACCCAGAGCGGCCTGCGGCACACAGCCCCGTTTTTAGGTAGGTGGCAGGGTTCGATGTACTGTGTGTTGTGACACATTACTCCTGTCACCAGCACTCCAATTACCGGTGAGTTGCACTACAGTCACCCTTCTGTTGCCACATACCATCCGGGAGAGCTTTCGCTCACCTCGAGCATCGATGAGCCATGGTGGTTGTCCAATACCTCGCTGGCAGTTTGTGGGTTCCCCCTTCTCGGACCACTTTTGGTAGGTACTAACCACGGTTGACCGTGAGCATCCCACCAGCTGTGCATTTTCAGTTATGCTCTGACCCAGTCATCTGGCTATTACAATTTGGCTTTTGTCAAACTTGCTTAAGTCCGTTGCCTTTCCCATCCGAAGAACAAGAGTAACACTGATTAACGGAGCTCAGTATCTGGTGTTTTTTATACAGTGTCCTGGCCCGCGCACGCGCTGTAGTTCACCTGCACTTGCTTCGATTTGCATAACAACTTGCTGGTCATAATATTTTGGATTTCATAATTATAATTAATAAATATTTATATTGGCATCACTTAAACCATTGATACTTAATACTAGGTAAGTCCATGTAGCTTCCTGCAGTGAAAAATGAACGGAACACTGTTATATTCCTTGTTTTCTTTTCATTTGCTTAATATTTTTGACGAAAAACTTTGTAGTTTAGATCAGTATTAAGAAAGTAGACAGATATTGTTAGGTTACCTGAAACGCAATCTGCAGCAATTAATACAAAATAAATGGCATGCCCCACCAACATTTGAGAAGGTTTCTACTACTTATGAAGTCTTTTTATTTATTATTATTATCATTATTTTAAGTGATCCTATTTTATTTTCAGCAAGATAAATGATATGAAAATATATTTTCTGTCCCAGGTCTTTTGCCGTATTGTAACAGTTAAGCTGAACTATGGGTCATAAGAAAAGAAAGGTAAGTGTTACTATATATATATATATATATATATATATATATATATATATATATATATATATATATATATATATTAAATTTCTCTTCTCCTTTGTTAGGAGAAACCAAAGCATTTTATATGTCATTCAAATATATAATGTCATGTTCTATTATTCTTTTTGAATTATCTTTAAATTCAAAAGAGTTGTTTATCTCTATAAGAATAATTATCAAGCTATTATGTATTTAAGAAAGAAAAAGGCATGCTATAAAACCACATGCATTTTGCTTGAATTTGGGATGAATATATTCTATATGACATTATCTTTGCTCCTGTGTGGTTGAATTGGTGGACCAGTATTGCAGAGAGGGGGGACAAATAGAGCTGCTGTGCATGAGAGCACAGTGCTATTTTTGGACACCTTAACATGGTGAATGATTTATGTTCATTGTGCCATCATTAGTTTTGAATGTGTACTCATTGAAATTAATAAGGAGGTTGTTATTCTTGCTGACTCATAGCTCTTCACCACCCCAAGTTGTGGATATGTTATTGTAGCTGTTGATTCTCTGGATTTACTGCTGAAAATATGCCTTTTTTTTTTTTTTTCACTCAGTTTGACCCTTCTGTCTCACCATCATAATATAGTTGGTGACAAAGAGTTTCTCCATTTTTCTACAGAAACTCAATTTTTTCTCACCTTTGTCTTTTCACAAAAAAATAATAAAACTTCATAAAATTTTTATTTATTTTTGATGTGATACAACCTTGGGGGCACCTACAACCGCGTAAATCTGATTGGTCACGAAAAATGCATCATGGAAGTGACGTCATCCATAGCTTCCACCAGAGGCACAAGATGCACGCCAATAGTTTAATTATCCATTTTATTATATCCATTTGTTGAACAGTATGATTGCAACAATACAAATATTTGTCAGCAATTTTTTTTTTTTGTCTCGCATTTTCATTCCATTCCATTATTATTTCATAATCAATATATACAAATCAAAATGCCTAAAAAAACGTGAAGAATGTTTTGCAAAAAACCATCTACCGTGAATGCTCAGCACATGTGGCATTCATTTTATTATATATTTTTTTTTATTTTGCAAATTTGTACTTATTTTTATTAACAAATTGGCCATTAGTGGTGTTGTCGTAGTCTATGCTGCAAAATAGAAATGTGTGATAATATTGTTGTTCTCAGTTTGTGATAATTTCTTGGTATTTATATGGTGCAAAGTTGATTAACAATATTTTTCAGTAAGATGCCAAAGAAATATAATATAAAATTTCAGAAAACATGCAAGACTTTCCATATATTATAAAATCTTAGGTAATATGTTTGTCTTGTGTACTGTATGTAGATGAGTTATTTAGAAGTGGGAGGAAATTGCAGTGTAATCAAACATTCGCAAACAGTTAAGCATAAGGATAGTGTTTAGCGTATAGAAAGAAATGCAAAAATAATTGCAGCATTTCATAGTGACAATGTCATATGCATCTTTATTTAAGTTATTTGCATCTTTTGTGAAAGAATGTAATCTTCCTCTGGGTTGTACTGATCATGCCACTGCTTTGTTCAGACATGTTTTCTGATTGCAGAATAGCAAAAGAATACAGTTGTGAAAGAAAAAAAAACAACAGGCATTGTTACTGAAATTACATGAAAAATGAAATTTCTCTGAAAAACAGTCCATTTTCGATTTCCACAGAGGGCAGTAATCACATTCCAAGCTGTGTCCCATTGTGGTCATGTTTTTTAGTTTAAAAAAAAATGAAAGTACTTGCTCTCAATGCCAATATTGGAAGGTGACTGTACAGGATACAACATTGATCAGGTTGTTCAGAAGATCTGGCACTTAGTGTTAATAATGCATCGGTTATGATATGCCGGCTAAAAATCAGAGTAGTAAGGGTATTAAAAGAGGAGATTGAGCATTTTGTGGTAATATGCTGTCCTTGCCATTTATTAATTTTTGTTCTGAAAAGGGAGTTGCATGTCTTCCTGTGAAAGCGGTTGAATACTTTCTGGCCATTTATTACTGTCTAGAACGTGCTAAAAGGAAAGATAGATTTAAACAATTTCAGATGATGCATGCCACTAAAGTAAAAAAGATTATGAAGCAGTTGTATGTACACATTGCCCATCTTTGGTTAAAAGTATAACTAGAACAAGTAGTCACTAGCTAGTGAGTGGCACGGAATCATGTTCAAATCCAGATCATGATCCAAAAGTTTGAAAGACAAATTAATGAAACTCATAGTGACAATGTCAGATGTGCTGAATGTCTATTTGCATATTTTGTCAAAGAATATAATCTTCTCGGTTGTACTGATCATGCAGGAGCTTTTTTCAGGAATGTTTCCTGATCGCAGAATAGCAAAAAATACAGTTGTGAAAGAACAAAAACAACAGGCATTGTTAATGAAATTAGTGAAATTGCTAGATTGTTAGTGAAATTAGTGAAATTGCTAGATTGTTAGTGAAATTAGTGAAATTGCTAGATTGTTAGTGAAATTAGTGTTAGTGATTGGGAACGAGAGTAGCCTTGAGCAGGCGAAGTTTTTACTCTCCTGGAAATAGAGAAGTTTTTTCTATTTTATTAGCTTAATTGGCATATTAACTTATTTTCTGGAGTAGCTTTATATTCCAAGTTAAGATACTTAGTTTAAAGATTAACTTAGAGATTTTGTAGGTTATTACTTAGAATCAGTAAGGGTATCCAATCCATGTGTTACAAGTTTTGAAGCTCCGCTGAACGGAAAGTTTTTTAGCCATATTTAGCCACTTTATTGACCAATTGTTATATTATATAATTCTCTATAAGTAGCTTATAGACCTAGTCAAGATCCTTGGTTTATTCCGAATTGAGACAGCGAGATTTTGGAAGTTAATTTAATACTTAAGTGTCTGTAGATTAACTGTTCGTAACTTGTCGCCATTGTTATACGATACGTTATATCCCGAACTAGATAGCATTAGCTTACTATAGTATATTATATAATATCGTCAATTAATCAGTAAAATCTATTAATCTTGTTAAACTTCATTGTAAATTAAATTGTACTTTTTAACTAAATACATATAACGACTTAGATTTTACAAACGTAACACAATTAATTAATACATAGCTTGATACGGAAGTTATATAAACAAAACTCGTAGATAATACTCAATACTGAAAAATATATATAGATATATAGTGTTATAACTGTGTTGGGATACAAGTATAGGGTTATAATTTTGTACTGAAATTTATATTTTATCGAAATTAAATCAAAATCATGACTCAGACCAGAGCAGCAAAGCAAAATACTCAAGCTAATGGGAGTGCTGTAGCTCAGGGGAGAACTGAGAGGGGGCAGTTGCCCTCTGAATCACAGCCTTTTAAAATGCACTGCTTGCTTGATGTTTGTGGAGCAATCGGGTACGGGGACATGATATTGCCATGGGGGATGTCTTTGTGTGTGCGCGATGTAAGGAAATGAGGAGTGGTTATGCTATTAGTTAAGAAACCCATAAAATCAAAGGTAGTGAAGCCAGTCGACATCGCTGGACAGTGCAGTGTAGAGTCAGTTTGGTGTGACATAAGCACTGGCAGATCAAAATTGAGAGTAGGAGTGTGCTATAGGTCTAATAACTCTGATCAGTATAATAAGAAACTGTACAGGGAAATAGAATGGGTCAGTAAGTTTTATAATGGGGGATTTTAATTTCCCAGATATTGACTGGAATTTGTGGGTTGGTCACTCACACACTAGCAAGGCTTTTGTGGATTTATTGGATGATTGTTTTCTACCTCAGCATTTTCGGGAGGCAACTACAAGGAGTAATACTCTTGATCTGATTATCAGTAGTGATTCTTCGTGCATTAAGGATCTGCAGATAAAGGAACCACTAGGTGGCAGTGATCACAGGGCTGAAGTGCGATTTACTCAAAGAGGTAACTACCATCAGGGGTAAAGGGAAGGGTTTTTGCTTTCGTAAAGGTGACTACAATGGTCTGAGACAGTATTTAAATTCTATACAGTATATCTATGATGTTACCAACAGCAAATTCAAAATGGGAAGCATTCAAAGAATTTACCTTGGAAGCTACTAAGCTTTACATACCAACTAAGAAATATTGTTCAAGGTTTAGGCCTAAATGGATGTCAGATAAACTAATGAGACATATGGCAAAGAAGAAAAATGCATGGGATACATAAAAATTAATGAATGACATGGAAACCTATGATAGATACAAGCTTGTCTATAACCAAGTCACAAAGGAGATTAGGCAGGCAAAGGCAGATTATGAGAAATCCTTGGCAAAGGATGCAAAGAAAAACAGCAAAGAGTTCTTTACCTATGTAAACTCTAGAAGAAAGGGATGAATCAGATTTGTCCACTGGATATTGATGGGTCAACTGTTGAGGATCCTGCTCAAATGGCTAACAAACTAAATGAGTATTTTGCATCTACATTCACACATGAGAAATTATTCAGGGAGGGGAATGCCAGAGGTGAAGTAAACTCTGGCAGTGAGCTAGATGATTTTGTAATAACTGAGAGGAAAGTGGAGGAGAAATTGTTGAGGATAAACATAAAAAAAGCACCCGGGGTGGATGGGATCTATCCAGTTATATTAAAGGAGGCAGCAAAGGAAGTAAGCAAACCCTTAGCCATAATTATGAGAGCTTCTTTGGACTCAGGGGAGGTACCCATGGACTGGAGATGTGCAAATGTGACGCCCAATTCACAAAGGAGGATCAAAGGCTGACACAAGTAATTATAGACCTGTGAGTTTAACCTCTGTTCCATGAAAATTAATGGGGGCACTGGTTAAAGAAGACCGCAGGATCATCTAGGCAAGACTTCAGCTATAGCTTGGTCACAGCATGGGATTGTTAAGGGAAAGTCTTGCCTGACCAATTTGATTGGATACTATGGTGTAGTCACAAAAGAACTGGATGCAGGGAATAACTTTGATATTATATATTTGGATCTTAGAAAGGCTTTTGATACTGTTGCACAAATTGCTGAACAAATTGCAGCAGTGTGGCATTGGCGGCAAATTGCTGCTATGGATAAAAGGGATGGTTGAGGGGGAGAAGAGCGAGTGGTAATCAATGGACACTGCTCATCGTGGACTAATGTTATTAGTGGAGTCCCTCAGGGTTCAGTGTTGGGTCCATTGTTGTTTTCTGTATTTATAAATGATATTGATGATGGTATAGACGATACAAAAGTTGTTAGGGTTCTTAAGGACACTACTGACAGTATGCTGCTGTAACAGGATCTGGAAAGGTTGAGCAAATGGGCTGAGAGGTGGCAAATGAAGTTTAGCATTGACAAATGTAAAGTACTACATATGGGAAACAATAACTCCAGAGTAACGTACCAAATTTGTAGTACTACACTGACAGTGGTAGAGAATGAAAAGGACCTCGGGGTAATTGTACAGGCAGATATGAAGTTTTCTGAGAAGTGCAGACGGGCTGCTAGAGTAGCTCATGGTGTCTTGTCTGTGATATACAAGAATTTTTCTAGCAGGGATAAGGAGGTGATTATTCTCTTGTATACGGCAATGGTTAGGCCACACATTGAGTACTGTATACAGGTCTGGATGCCTCATTTCAAGAAGGATGTAGAGCTGCTGGAACAAATACAGAGAAGGGCAACAAGATTAGTGAATGGAACAAAGGGTTGCTCTTATGAAGAAAGGCTTAAGTTTTGCAAATTACGTTGTCTGGAGACTAGGCACCTGCGAGGTGATCTGATTGAGGTGTATAAAGCCTTGAATGGTTTGAGCATGCTCAATGCTGATTGGATTCTTTCTCTTGCTTAGAATAATCACCTGAGAGGGCGTAAATTCAAATTGAGGAAAGACAGTAGGATAGATGTACGGAAATTTGCCTTTAGCCAGCAGGTAGTTGGTTGGTGGAACAGACTTCCATCCCTTGTTGTGGAAGTAGATAGCCTAAATAAATTTAAGACTCATCTGGACAGGTATTTCGAACGAACTGAGGGGTGAAATGGGAGTGGTTTTTTTTTTTTTTTTTTTTTGGCTGATGTTGCATAAGCTTGCTTTCTTGCATCATATGCCTCTACTAATGCTAATGCTACAAATTACATGGATAGGGGGGAAAGGAGAGGTAGTGATGTCTCTGAAACTCTCCCAACATCTTGTCACTGGTAGGGAAGATCATGGATTTGTGGTCAGAGATGCACAATGAGCTCATCGTAACCGTATCATTCTTAATGGATTTGCATAATAGAATATCTTGTTTGACCAGCTTGCTAAATTATTATGTTGTCTTTGCACAGGAATTGGATGCAAGAAACAGTTTTGATATTATATAAGTTTTTAGCAAAGTCGTTGAGGTCCTTGAGGTTGCCACAGACATTTTCTCAGATATGCCAGACAAGCTGTACTTGCTACCTGGGAGTCTAAAATGCTGATGGAACTGATATATGGGCGACACTCAAGTCAAGTGGACCCAAGTTCAGCAAAATCCGGACGGTCTGTGACTTCCAAATCCTCTGCCTGCACCTTCACGATGGTGGGACTGTTA
The DNA here is from genome assembly GCF_048544385.1 of Mastigoproctus giganteus. Taxonomy (NCBI): domain Eukaryota; kingdom Metazoa; phylum Arthropoda; class Arachnida; order Uropygi; family Thelyphonidae; genus Mastigoproctus; species Mastigoproctus giganteus. Next base: position 72,342,715 of record NC_143582.1, on the reverse strand, counting down.
GTAATCCTGGGTATAAACTCCATACACAAGCAGATGGTGGGTGACCACCCAGGTGTGAACCAACGTAAGCAGGGGCCGAGGTGTGGCGCACACACCACATGGGGGAATGCCGCACTCTGTTACCAGGCAGTACTAGGTGGTAGATGACTCTCATCAACCAGTGCAATACCACCACTTTGCTTATTGGAGGCTTGAAGTGGTGGAACCCATGTTTAGTCTCTAGAGCTAAGTTCCGGTCAACCCTTCCCCATCTCTTTCATCATGCAGTATGATTAATGACTTTTGAGATTATGATGAACATCGTGGCAAGATCCAATCTTCCTTACATTTCGAGGGTACAGCTCTAAAACGTTGTTCGCAGTCCGGCCGCTAGTTAGTACACTGGACCGATCCTATTGGTAACTCTCTAGGAGGTCCTTTGGATCAGCTAGTGTATAATCTTGCTACCTCTACTCTGCCAGATAGTGACTGGAGGGAGTCCGAGTAGTGTGTATGCGGGGGGGGGGGCATTGTCGAGGCCACGTTATGTCAAGGATCTGGGTATATTCTTACCATGTATAAGCCATATCCAAAAATTTCATTACTTCATACAGCATGTCCCACCCACTTTTTCTTAGTATTGAATACACCATGAATTGTCAAACTAATAGAGTAAACTTATCTGCTGAAAGAGCTAAACCTCCCAAACACTTCCTAATACATTTCACAAATATATGTGGTCTCAATTCTAATCTCAACGATGTCCTTTTCCACTTGCACTCTGCCAAACCCCATGTACTTTTTCTGACAGAATCTCAGTTATCGGTTGATTCAACTACTGCTCACCTCAGTTGCCCAAATTATTCGCTGTATGATTTCTTTCTCCTCAAAGCTGGTACTTGTGCATATGTCCGTTCTGATATTCCCTGTCAGAGACTTGGCAATTTGGAATATCCTGTTTTCGATCTTCTCTGGCTTAAAATATCTCTAGCCTCATTGTGTCAAATTCATCTGTTGTCTCTAACGTTCTCCGAACTCCACTAATCACTTGGAGCTTTTTGATTTCCTCTCTTTGCAACTTGACTTTCCTAACAGTAAGGTAATTTTTTCTTGTTGATTTTAATGTTCAGAACTCCAGCTGGCTTCCGTTTTCTAGTCACACCGATCCAGGTGGTCAAGATGCCGAGACTTTTGCAATTACTAATGACCTTGCACAGATTGTTCATTTACCTACAAGAATACCGGACAATCCTAACCATACAGCCAACACACTTGATCTTTTTCTCGCAAACAACCCTTCTAAGTACAGTCGGTCCTCGTATAACACGTGTTTGCATTACACGAATTCGATCATACACGATTTATAAATAGGGGAACGTTATCTTATAAAACACGAACCGAATTCGCTTATACACGATTCGCCTTTGTGTTTACAAGAAATGGCAGTCGAACGCGGAATCACCCCAACTGAACGCAACACGATAGGAATGAAGGAGATTCTGAAAATGTATTTATGTGTTTTATATCAGTGAAGGGGAAACACATTTCACCATAATAACGTAAAAACCAACCCAATTCCAGCTATCGATATACTGTAATCGCAAATGCAATTACATCGAGTTTACTACCAGTTTATAACAGATTCCACTAGTAGAAACGCAACTGGAAAATGTTTTTATTGTTTTATGGTAGTAACCCCTAGAAATGTGCTTTAGTAAAATGTGAGGTGTTAATAGTGTATCTCGGGTTTTACAGTGTTGTTTATTCAGTTGCTACACGCGCGCAGCTTTGTGTATCAAGCGTGCCTCCTCGTTTTGTAATTGTGCTTTATTCCCTAAAAATTAGTAAAATACTTAAAAGGTGTGAAAAGGAAGCGTCCTGGCGAAGACACTGCAGATTCAGAGAGAGAAAAAAAAGCAATATGGATAAACAGAGGCGGACTGGCTCAAAAATTCTTACCCCGGAAAATTTATAGTGGCCTCATACTACGGTTTATGGCCAAAATCACACCGGCCTCCGGCCCACAGTGGTTTCCCCCGTAAGGCTTATGGCCATTCCGCTTCTGTCGATAGAGAAAAAATATGAAATTGTGAAACGCTTTGAGCGAAATGAAAGACCATGTGATATTGCACGTGCTACAGACCTAAATGAGGCAACGCCGAGAATTACAAAGAATGCGGAGAAAATAAAAACAACTTTCATAGCGGGAACAACTCAAAGTGTAATTAAAATCCATTAGATTAAGACACAAAGAATTGGAAGAGATGGAACGGCTGTCATCTGTTTGGATAGAAAATCAAACAAAAAGCAAGTTTGCTTACGATAGAAGCAAAAGCATTAGCAACATTTTATTACGACTTACGTATTACGTATTATAAAATACGTAAGTATTTTATTACGACTATTTTATTTAATATAATAATTTTTTTACGAATAAAATACGTATTTTATTCGTATAAAATACTTTTTTAGTATTAAAAAATACTAAAAATACTTTATTATAATATAATATTATTTTTATTACGTATTTTAATCGTTATAAAATACGTAAGTATTTTATAACGATTAAAATTACCCGATTATTTATTGTGTTTGGTAATGTTTTGGTTCCAAATGGTGTTCAATCTTGGGTGGTCGGCACCTAACCCCACTTTTCCCATAGGGCCTGTTGTTTATATTGCACGATTTTGCATTGCACGAGGTTTTCTAGGAACGCAACTATCGTGCTATACGAGGACAGACTGTACACGGTTGAAGTGAGAGGTCCTTTAGGCACCTCAGATCACAACTTGGTGATTGTTTTTTCTCCAATGGAGCCTTTATCTCATGGCTATTCCCAACCTCGTGTTGTTTAGCATTACTTGAATGCAAAATGGGATGACCTACAAGATTTCTTTTCTTCTTTTCCTTGGTCAGATTACTGTTTCAAAACTTCTGATGTTGATGTTTGCTGAGATCGTGTCAGTAAAATTATTCTTGCAGGAATGGTATCCCACATTCCACTTTAAAATCTCATCCTTTATCTAAACCTTAGTTTCCTAATAAATGTGTTAAGGCTGTTCAAGAGAAGAACGTTGCATATTGTAATTGGCTTGTTTCTAATTCTTCAGTTTCATTTTCTCTCTACTCCAAATCTCGCAACAATTGTAAAGCAATTATTAATCGGTCCAAACTAGAATTTGAACAGGCTAAGAGTAGAAAACTTGCTTCTTGCCCTAATGGCAGCCGAGCATTCTGGTCTCTTGCCAAAGCTGTTGGCCGAAACTTTTGCCTATCTCTTCTTCCACCTCTGTCCAAACCAGAGGGTTCTGCTGTCACTTCAGCCAAGGATAAAGCTGACCTGCTAGCATCCCATTTTTCTTCCAACTCATGTATTAATGATCTTGGTAAAACACCTCCCACCATTCTCAACATGCTCCATTCAATGCCTGCTGTGGTCTTCCGTCAAAAGGATTTTGATGAATCTTGATGCTAAGAAAGCCCCATGTCCCAATGTTATTTCTCCACTTGTTCTCAAAACCTGTGCTCTTGAACTTATTCCTGTTCTTTGCTGCCTTTTTTCACTTTCTTATTCCAAAGGCGTTTTTCTTTCTGCTTGGAAATTTGCTCATATCCAGCCCGTTCCTAAAAAGGGTGACAAAACCCTCCCATCCAATTATCCCATTGCAATTACTTCTACTCTTTCTAAAGTAATGGAGAAATCAATTAACCGCCAACTCTTAAACTACCAAGAAACCTTCCATCTGATCAACGATCGCCAGTATGGATTCTGTTAGTGTCGATCCACTGGTGATATTCTGGCTTATGTTACCCATTTATGGACTAATTCATTGGAAAAGTTTGGTGAAACACAAACAGTTGCTCTTGACATCTCAAAGCTTTCGATCATGTTTGGCATAAAGGTCTTCTAAACAAGCTTCCATCTTATGGTTTGCCAACTGTTTTTTGTAATTGGTTATCCAGTTTTCTCTCTGATCGGTCACTGAGGGTGATGGTAGATGGCTCTCTGTCTTCTAACTTCTCCACTAATGCCGGTGTCCCCCAAGGTTCAGTTCTTTTCCCCCACTCTTTTCCTCTTGTATATTAATGACCTTCTTCCATTGACTGGAAATCCTATCCATAGGTTTGCCGATGATAGCACATTGCATTCCACTTTCCGTTTTGAGAAACCTTGCCCTGTTCAATCAGCTTCAACTTCACGAAAATCTGCTACCAATTCCTTAAATGGCGATCTCCAGGTAATTCTCCAGTGGGGCAAAGACAATTTAGTTGATTTCAATCCTTCTAAAACTCAGTCTTGTCTTATCTTATCTCACAAAAAGGAATTCTTCTGCTCCTATGCTTGTCTTTGGTGACACTCCGATTTCTAGACAAAATGATATATCTCTTTTGGGGATTACCCTGACTTCTAATCCCTCTTGACACAAGCACATTACAAATATTGCTTACTCTGAATCTGAAAAACTTGGTTTTCTCTTTCGCTCTCAGCATTACTTTTCTTCCAAAAAGCTGTTCACTCTGTACAAATTGCAAATCTGCCCTACCATGAAATATTGTTCCCATATCTTGGGGTGGTGCCCCCAAAACCTCTCTCAGGCTTCTTGATTCCGTTCAGAAGATGGCAGTTATTTTAATTAATGATTAATCTCTAACTGAGTCTCTGCACTCGCTGTCTCATAGACGTACTGTTTCTGCTGCATGCTTTTTCTACAGATATTTCCATGTGCACTGTTCTTCTGAATTGGCTTCTGTAATTCCCGATCCCTCTCTCTCTAAACAGTCCAAACACGTGCCGCCACCAGCCAACATCCATTTACTGTCCAACTTCAAACTCACAGAACCAACTTTTCATCTTCCTCATTTATTCATTCAATTGCCGTGTTCTGGAACAACCTTCCTTCATACGTATTTCCTGAAAATTACAGTCTATTGAAGTTGAAGTCCACTGTCAACAAATATCTTCTTTCTTCTTCTCAACCTGCAACCCAAGCATGGTACTAAGTACTATAGGTTCTAATACCTCTCAAGTTTGGTGTTTACATTAAAAAAAAAAAAAAATGTGTTTGATTCATTTCCACACTGTTGGTTGCTGTACAATCTGAAGATCTTTGGAATTACAAGCAAGATCCTGAGGTGAATTGAGGGATGGATGAAGTAGATAACAGGAGGCAGAATGTTGCTCTATATTAAAACATAACTACTAAAAATGGTAGCTACATTTTAATACTGCCATCTATGGTTCTACACCTGGGAAATAACATTCTGAGAGTAATTAAAACTATATATATAGCCTTATTACAGTGGTTCCTAAGGATATTCTCTGCAATATCTGCAAAGTCGGTTGTGTATTTTAGTCTGCATGCTTAGCAATATGTTGTTTTGTTTCCCTGGCTTCTTAGCAACCTGTGAGCAGAAGTAACCTGGAAAATGACTGGTTCCATTCTTGCCTTCAGGAAGGTAACATTCTGTGCCAACATAAAACATGGTTCTTATGCATCAATACAATGCCCTGGTAAGTCTCTAAGCATCTTGTGGCCTATACTAGAAGTGGCTGACCTGTTCCTGTAGTGTGCCATATCAGTCAAATCTCTTTATAGTGACTCCCATTCCCACTAGGGCAATTAGAAAAACAGTCATTATATTGAAAGGACATTGTGTTGATTGTTCATAGAATCAGCAAAAGAACAAAGAAAAGTTTTAATATTTCACACAATTCTACTTATACAATATAACATAATATAATTCAGAATATGCACTATGGTATTAACCAGAAAATGAAGCGTGTACATTTTGCATTGATTGTACAGTGTAATGAGATTAATTTGTAAATTACCTAAGTACAGTATCTATGTATATGTGTATATATATCTATATCAAAGCCTAACCATGGATAGGGAAATTGAATTTAGTGTATAAAATAATCTGTCAAAATGTTCTGTTTCAGTGGCAGAACATGTGTTAAAAGAGAATTATGAAGGTATATGAATAGTGATTAATCTAGAAAAGTTAGGCAGGTGAGCTGAGGAATGGCAATTGAAGTTTAACATTGATAAATGCAAAGTACTGCATATGGGTAGCAGTAACCTCATAGTAACATTTCATTTTCCACATTCGATGAATATGTGGTAAATGAAAAAGACTGGGAGAATTGTGCAGTCGGATATGAAGTTCTCTGAGCAGTGCAGACAGGCTGCCCGGACATTGCATGGGATTTTGTCAATGATAGACCAGGAAATTTTTTAGCAGGGATATGGAGGCACTTATCACATTCATCAAAGCAATGGTCATACCACATCTTGAGTACTGCATACAGGTTTGGAGGCCTCATTTTAGGAAGAATGTAGAGCTGCTGAAATGAGTAGAGAAGGCCAACGAGATTGGTGAGGGGGAACAAAGGAGTGCTCTTACCACAAAAGGCTTCAGTTCTGCAAATTGCAGCATCTGGAGACTAGGTATCTTCAAGGTGATTGAGGTCTTTAAGGCCGTGAATGGATTGAGCACATTTAGTGCTGATGATATTCTTCATCTTGCTCAGACTACATACCTGAGAGAGCACAAATTCAAATTGAGGAAGGACATTTGCAGAACAGATGTGCTGAAGTTTGCCTTTAGCTAGTGGGTGGTTGATTGCTGGAGCAAACTTCCATCCATTGTTATGGAAGTTGATAGTTTAAGTAAATTCAAGGAAATACTAGACAAACGATTGGAGGGAATGGATAGGTGAAATGGTAGGTGCCATTTTTTTTTTTTTTTTTGAATAAGCTTGCTTTCTGGCATCATTTGCCACTATTAATGATGCTACTTCAAGAATAAACTGGTAAAAGCAATCCTTAACAGACCATGAAAGCTGATAATTCTAGACATGCTATACTCATGTAGAAAGTTTATGCTTCTCTCTTCTGGCTTGAATAAAGCAATTTTCTTATTTCTTTTAAATTTTATGCCAACTTTTGAAAATTTGAACGTAGCTGTTCACTCCAACGTATTTTGCATTCATATACTGAGATTATTACTCCTAGTTATATTTAGTTAGCTGATCACAGTGAGAGGGAGGAGGGTTCCCTCTGCAAGTTATTCTGGAATTTTTCAGCCACATAAAATTAGTAACATAAAATTCATCCCATACATATTTGTACAGATATAATATACAATAGTACAATATGGCATAACTCACCAATGTGTCTAAAAATATACAAAAACGACCTATGCTAAAGAATGTTATGTGCAAATTTATTATGCACATAACTTATTAATGCATAATTTATTATGCATTAGCATTAGTAGAGGCATATGATTCAAGAAAGCAAGCTTATGCATCATCAGCAAAAAAAAAAAAAAAAACCACTCCCATTTCACTCTCAATGCTGAAGGAATCCCATCAGCATTGAGCATGCTCAAACCATTCAAGGCTTTTTACACCTCTATCAGATCACCTCTCCGGTGCCTAGTCTCCAGACACTGTAATTTGCAAAACTTAAGCCTTTCTTTGTAAGAGCAAACTTTGTTCCATTCACTAATCTTGTTGCCCTTCTCTGTACTCATTCCAGCAGCTCTACATCCTTCTTGAAATGGGCCTCGACCTGTATACAGTACTCAAGGTGTGACCTGACCATTGCCTTATACAAGGGAATAATCACCTACTTATCCCTGCTAGAAAAATTGCTGTATATCATTGACAAGACACCATGAGCTACTCTTGCAGCCAGTCTGCACTGTTCAGAAAACTTCATATCTGCCTGCCACAATTACCCCCAGGTCCTTTTCATTCTCTACCACTGTTAGTGTAGTACAACAGAGTTGACACAATACTCTGGGGTTAATATTTCCCATATGTAGTACTTTACATTTTTCAATGTTAAACTTCATTTGCCATCTTTCAGCCCATCTGCTCAACCTTTCCAGATCCTGTTCCAGGAGCATAGCTTCAGTAGTGTCCTTAACAACCCTGCCAGCCTTTGTATCGTCTGCAAACCTGGACATTAAGCTTGAAATACCATCATCAATAACATTTATCAATACAGAAAACAACAATGGACCCAACACTGAACCCTGAGGGACTCCACTAATAACATTATTGCACTATGAGCAGCGTCCATTGATTACCATTCTCTGTCCTCTCCCCCTCAACCATCCCTTTATCCATAGCAGCAATTTGCCTCTGATGCCAGACTGCTACAATTTGTGCAGCTGTCTTCCATGTGAAACAGTATCAAAGGCCTTTCTAACATCCAAATATATAATATCAAAGTTATTCCCTGCATCGAGTTCTTTTTGACTGCATCATAGTATCCAATCAAATTGGTCAGTCAAGACTTTCCCTTAACAAAACCATGCTGTGTCCGAGCTATAGCTGAAGTCTTGTCTAGATGATCCTGCAGAGCTTCTTTAACCAGTGCCTCCATTAATTTTCCTGGAACAGAAGTTAAACTCACAGGTCTATAATTACTTGTGTCAGCCTTTGATCCTCCTTTGTGAATTGGGGTCATATTTGTACATCTCCAGTCTCTCAGGGTAACTCCCCTGAGTCCAAAGAAGCTCTCATAATTATGGCTAAGGGTTTGCTTACTTCCTTTGCTGCCTCCTTTAATATAACTGGATAGATCCCATCCACCCTGAGTGCCTTTTTTATGTTTATCCTCACAATTTCTCCTCCACTTTCCTCTCAGTTATTACAAAATCATCTAGCTTCACCTCTGGCATTCCCCTTCCTGAATAACTTCTCATGGGTGAATGTAGATGCAAAATACTCGTTTAGTTTGTTAGCCACCTGAGCATGATCATCAACAGTTGAACCATCAATATCCACTGGACCAATCTGATTCATTCCTTTCTTTCTAGAGTTTACATAGGTAAAGAACTCTTTTCTGTTTTTCTTTGCATCCTTTGCCAAGGATTTCGCATAATCTGCCGTTGCCTGCCTAATCTCCTTTGTGACTTGGTTATAGACAAGCTTGTATCTAATATAGGCTTCCATGTCACCCATTAATTTATATGTATCCCATGCATTTTTCTTCTCTGAAATATGTCTCATTAGTTCATCTGACATCCATTTAGTCCTAAACCTTGAACAATATTTCTTAGTTGGTATGTAAAGCCTAATAGCTTCCAAGGTAAATTCTTTGAATGCTTCCCATTTTGAATTTGCTGTTGGTAGCATCATCAGTGGTCCCACTGTATAGAATTTAAGTACTGTCTCAGACCTCGTAGTTGCCTTTACGAAAGCAAAAACCCTTCCCTTTACCCCTGATCTGATGGTAGTTACCTCTTTGAGTAAATCCCACTTCAGCACACTGTGATCACTGCCACCTAGTGGTTCCTTTATCTGCAGATTCTTAATGCATGAAGAATCACTACTGATAATCAAATCAAGTATATTACTTCCTCTAGTTGCCTCCCGAACATGCCGCTGCTGCTGCTGTAGAAAACAATCATCCAATAAATCCACAAAAGCCTTGCTAGTGTGTGAGTGACCAACCCCCCAAATTCCAGTCAATATCTGGGAAATTAAAATCGCCCATTATAAGATTCTCTGATTTACTGGCCCACTCTATTTCCCTGTACAGTTACTTATTATACTCATCAGAGTCATTAGGCCTATAGCACACTCCTACTCAATTTTCAATTTTGCCAATGCTTATTTCGCACCAAACTGACTCGACACTGCACTGTCCAGCGAAGTCGACTGGCTTCACCTCCTTGAATTTTATGTGTTTCTTAACTAATAGCATAACTCCTCCTCCCTTCCTATCCTGTCTATCCTTTCTGTACACATTATACTCCCCAAATTCTAGTTCTGCCTTCCTTATATCTGTGTGACAACACGTCTCTGATATCCCAACAATATCTGACTTTGATGTTTTGAGCAATACCTCAAATTCATCAAATTTATTTACCAAACTCCTAGCATTGCTGTACATGTAAGTATACATGCACCTGTTCCTATTCTTAGCTACCCTAACACAACCCATGTGTTTTCTTGTACTGGAATGACTCCCAGCAGCCTTTGAAGTACCTTGCATCTTGTTTTCCAGCCTGCTGCTCATTACAATAGAAGCAGTACAAGAATCACTTTCATCTCTGCCAGTGGCTACTGTTAATCCATTAGTCCTTGTATCCCCCCATGCACCCTTTCTATTTAAGTGTATCTCATCCCTGTAGAAGCAGTCTCTCCTGTTAACAATTACAGACCAGGCTGAAAAAAATTCTATCCCTTGAGCCTTGCACAATCTTTCCAGGGCCGAATTGATCGACAAAGCTCTCATCATATACTCCCTCCTATCGTGTGTGCAGAATTGCAGACACTTTCAAATTCAACCCTAATTCACATCTTTTTTTTCAACAGTGACCTGTACTTGTTAAGTAATTCCGCCGGTCTCCTACTCTTAATATCATTAGTGCCAACGTGTACAACTATTTTGTACACGTACAAAATAGTTGTACAATGTTTTGTGCCCTTAAAAGATGATATCCGCTCTACAACGTCATCATCCTTTGCTCCTGGCAGACATACCCTGGTCCCATTCCACCTATCCTTTTTACAAAGCATGATCCCCATTTCCCTGACAATTGAGTTACCAACAACTACTAGTTCCTGTGTGACCACACATTCTGCCTTGGGGGTTGGCGTTGACGTGGGCAGCTGAGAGCTTGATGGGCCCCTCAATTTAGATCCTTTGAGGGCATCCACCCTGTCCTTCAAGCTCTCGTATAGGCCCATAACAATGCTGAGTTGTCGCCTGATTTCCTTACACTCCTTACATCGTGCACACACATAGACATCCCCCCATGGCAATATCATGTCCCGTACCTGATTGTACACAAACATCAAGCAAGCAGTGCATTTTAAAAGCTGTGATTCAGAGGGCAACTACCCCCCTCAGTTCTCCCCTGAGCCATAACACTCCCATTAGCTTGAGCCTTTTGCTTTGCTGCTCTGGTCTGAGTCATGATTTCGATTTAATTTCATTAAAATTTCAATTTCAGTACAAAATTATAACCCTAAACTTGTATCCCAAGACAGTTATAACATTATGTATCTATATATTTTTTTCAAAATCGAGTATTATCTACGAGTTACATTTATATAACTTCCATATCAATTTATGTATTAAATACCTATGTTACTTTTGTAAAATCTAAGTCGTTATACATATTTAGTTAAAAAGTACAATTTAATTTACAATGAAGTTTAACAAGATTAATAGATTTTACTGATTAATTGACAGTTTTCTGATCTTCCACTACCATTTGGGAAATTGATTACCATTGTGGATTAAAAACCAGGAAGATAAATTCTGATTTAGTCATAGGAATTTATATTGCCATGGTCTGTAAAACAAGAGAAGATTCTGTTATTTTGCTTAATCAGGAAGTATTTTATAGCTGAATGTGACTACATGGTGCAGAAGTTCTCATTGAAAATGGCTGTCTTTAAAATATTGTGTAATATATTTAATTAATTGGCAGTGCATCACTTTTAAATTCAAAATTTTTTGCTGACAAGTTTCTAATACTTTTTGTTATTGTTAAAGATATAGAAATAGATGAAGCAGTAGGTGTTTTGCAGCATCAGTTATGTCAGTTTTAAGTGAGAACTTAGCAGATGCTATTATGAAAGAAAGATGATGTACATTGCAGTGTTCTCCCCAGGACCTATCGAATGGACGTACCGCCCGGTGAATTTAACTGACACCCCAGCTAAAATTTAAGCGATTCTTGCAGTACCCTATAGTACTGCTCGCTGATCTCGATCAATCTTAATTCGAACATACTATGCGATTGAGGTCAATGCGACAGGAGCATATAATGTTAAATTATGCAATTCATTTTTGCTCTGGATCGGTTAAGTCACGCTTATAAATAACAGAAAATTTTATAATATTACGAAGTATTACACTTCCCCTCCTGGCTACTTCATAATGCCACCTAGCTGGCAAAATTTTCTGGGGAGAACACTGTATTGGTCCTTGGTTGGGGAACTGACAAGTGCACAAGAAAGCTTAAGAAATATAATAAATTATCCCAAGCCATTATTGGCATTTTAGCAGTTCCTCGTAGCAATGGTTAACTTGAGAAAAATATCCAATACTGTACTGTGTTGGTAAACAATCCTATGTCTTTATTTTAATATAAAGTTGTACTTTGTCAGTGAAATTTATATAGTGCAGTGAAAACTTTAGAAAAACCTTGTTTTTTCTGAGAAATATCCTGTTTTTTTGCTTGTTTTGGCCCAAAAACTTCCTGCTTTCCTCTTACTTACAAATGTACGATCTCCAGCTTTCTGAAAGTTAAAAGTTGCAGCTGTATGTTATAATAAAAACATCATTGCCCTGGAATCTTTGGCAATGATAGCTACAGCAGTTCATATGCATTCAACGGCAGATACTGCAACATCATTCAGAGCATGTTGCAGTATCTGCAACACTTGTTCTATATAGTATGAGATGTTAGCAGAAATTTGATACCCTCTCTCTCTAGTGCATTTTGTCCTCTTTTTAATTGTGTCATTTGAAGCAGGGATCAACATTAATGGATCAGCAATTTTATTACATCATTCAAGACAGAAACGGTAAAGAATAATTTTGTACTTTTTCTAGATACCAATAAATTATCTACCTAAGGTACTTCCCATAGTTATATTTCAATAATTCATTATTTATCGTGTTCCTACATATCTCAACTTGAATCATACTAATTACGACCCCACTATATTTTTAGGATGTGCTGCTGTAACAGAAAGAAGGAAGACACCTGTATCAAATTATGGATTTGCTGAAATTAGAGCATCGTTCAGTCATCAAGTTTCTCACCAAAGAAGGAAATTGACCAAAGGCCATTCATGGAAGGATAGGATGATGGCTGTGTATGGCAACAGTGCACCTTCAGAGTATCAGGTGAAATTCTGGTCAAAACAATTCAAGTGGAGTAGAGAGTCCATCGAAGATGATCCACATCCAGGAAGGCCTGTGACAATGACCACTCCAGAAATGTGCCAAGCTGCAGAAACCCTTGTGCTGAATGACAGACATTTAAAGGTGTCCCAAATCGCTAAGAAATGTGACATATCTTAGGAAACAGTTACAATCATCCTCCATGAACATTTGGGGATGAGTAAGGTCATGCAAGGTGGGTCCCAAATTTCTGATCCCTATGCAGAAGCGATTCAGAGTACGGTGTTGTGAGGAGAATTTAGAGCTTTATGGAAGGGATCCTGAAACTTTCATCTCCAGAATTGTTATGGATGATGAACATGGGTTCATCACTTGGATCCTGAGACCAAACAAGAATCAATGTAATGGAAGCACAAGGGTTCTCCCTCACCCAAAAAATTTCGGACACAACTTTCAGCTGGTATGATTATGGACAATGAGATAACTATATTTACTTTTCACTCTTTGTTAACCACAGAAAAAAATGAATTTAATTTAAAAAAACCAAAGGGGCCTGAAATTTTGATGCATTGCGTGCATTAACTATCTTGTTGAATATTTTTTATTGATTTGTTTCTTGTCAATCAATAGTGCTGTTTGGACTAAAGTAAAATATCATTTTCATATTGTAAATGTAGTAAACATTTTCATGACTAACAAGGATTTATTTATTTTTGGCAATTTTGATATAAGTTTTAGTCTATAACACTGACACAAGTAGATATTTCTTACTAATTTTTTTTTTTTTTTTAAACCTTGGTCAATGGAATACTGTAGGAACTATAAAACAAAATATGTTCTGAAAGTAAATTCAAATCGCTTCTGTTTTAACTGGATATAATTTTCTATGAAGCACGATTACTTGGTGCAATAGTTTCTGTGTAAAAACATTATTGCAGAACCTCAAAATCTTTTCTTTCCTTATATAGATAATAAGAGATTTTAGGCTATTAATTAAGGTTTAGGCTATTTTATTCTTTTGTTCTAATTAGATCATATTAAAAATACAAGTAAATCTAATCACTAATATCACATTTTATTTCGTTGCAATGTAATTTAACAAAGGGGCGAGCAGCTAAAAATGCCCAGCAGTCCATTGGAAACAAAGAGCCAGAAGAATTAACAAGAGCCCCACATACTTTTGTCATTTATCGTGGAAGATTAGGAAAGAATGCTGCGAATTTGTTATTAGATTTTCGGAAGGTTATGGAACCGTATACTGCCTCACAACTGAGAGTAAGTTGTAACTTTGTCTCTTGTTTGTTGCTTAATATATTTATTAATTCAGTCATAATGCAAGATGATTGCAAAAGTTAATTCATTTAGAGAAAATATGAAGTGATGACAAAAAAGGTATGATCAGGTCTTGACAGAGTTGTTCACAATCTGGTCAAGACAATGCTGACTTCCCTAAAAAATTGTTTGCTAACATTGATGAAACTACTATATTATTGGATGGTCTGTTGATAATCAAACTTCACAACATATATCACTCATCAAAATAATACCCAATTTGACCATCTAGTGGGGGTATTTTAAAATGTGTGTAAAATACTAACTCTCGAATTGGCAGCATGGTTTTTTTACAAAACTACTAGAGACAGGACTGCATTCAATACTTTATTGAATCCACCACCGTTCTTAAAAAAAACTAAATGTTGTTTATGTTCAATGCAGTGTACATATTTTGCATCTGGTCTTAATTTTCCAACTTCTGCCAAAAATCTCAAAATTATGACTCCAGCACTATTTGGGCATACACCTATGCATATTGACCATGCTCATTATCTGATAAGAACCTATTGACTTTCTATGCATTTTGTTGTCTCAGGCAGAAGCTTACAGGAGAATAAATCTTCATGATTTGTTCTCCTGTAAGCTATTATTATTTCTATTAATATCTAAAAATTCATGAACTGAGCAGAGTTTGTAACATCAGTGCCTTCCCGTCAGAGCTGAATTATTATTAGTAGTAGTAGTAGTAGTAATAGATGCATGTGATGCAACAAAGCAAGCATATGAGCTTTGTAGCATCAACCAAAAAAAACACCCAATATCACACATCCATTCCTTCTAAAAGTTTGTCCAGTTCCTGCTTGAATTTATTTAAGCTATCATCTTCCACGATGACAGATGGAAGTTTCTTCCAGCAATTAACCACCCGCTCGCTAAAGGCAAATTTCCACACATCTATTCTACAACTTTCTTTCCTCAATTTGAATTTATGCCCTCTCAGGTTTGTAATCTGAGCAAGCAGAAGAATCCCATCAGAATTCAGCTTGCTCAACTCATTCAAGGCCTTATACATCTAAATCAGATCACCTTGCTGGTACCAAGTCTCCAGCCACTGCAATTTGCAGAACTTAGCATTTCTTGGTAAGAGGACCTCTTCGTTTCCCTCACCAGCCTTGTTGCCCTTCTCTGTACACACTCAAGCAACTCTATATCCTTCCTAAAATGAGGCCTCCACACCTGTATGCAGTACTCAAGGCATGGCTTGACCATTGCCTTCTACAAAGGGATAATCGCCTCCTTTTCCCTACTAGCAAAATTCCTGTATATCATTGATAATATGTCATGACCTGCTCTGGCAGTCTGTCTCCATTGCTCAGAAAATTTCATATCTGACTGCACAATTACTCCCAAATATTTTTCATTTTCTACCACCCTAAGTGTAATACCACACAGTTAATATGTTTCTTTGGGGTTACTTCTACCCATGTGCAGTACTTTGCATTTGTCAATGTTAAACTTCAGTTACCGCTTCTCAGCCCATCTACCCAAATTTTCTAGATCCAGTTGCAGTAGCTGTTATTTTTTTTTATTTTTTTTTTTTTTTAGGAGCATTAGCAACTAAGGCCATATTGCTCCAGGGATATGCGGTGGTTATTCCCTGACCTTTCCGCATCCTCCGTATTTGGTGGCTCACGGGCTCGAACCCCAGTCTAATCAAGAAGCATGTGCTACACACTGCTGCTCCTGCCCACCTGGCTATGGAGGTGCCAGTTGCAGTAGTGCGTTGCCATTACTGTCATTAACAACCCTGCCAACCCTTACAGGGTTGGCATGGTTGTTAATCATCTGCAAACTTCAACATTAAGCCTGATATACCTTCATCAATATCATTGATAAATATACAAAAGAACAGTAGTCCCAACACCAAACCCTGGGGGGGAACTCCACTGATTACCACTCTCTGTCTTTTCCCACCCTACCACCATTTTATCCATTGTAGCAACTTACCCTAAATACCATACTGCTCCAATTTGTACAGTAGTCTTCCGTGCACAACAGTGTCAAAAGCTTTCCTGAAATCCAAGTATATGATATCAGAATTATTTTTTCTATCCAGTTCTTTTGTAACCACATCATAGTATCCAATCAGATTTGTCAGGCAAAACTTTCCCTTAACAAGCCCATGCTGGGTCTGAATTATTACTGCAGTCTTGTGTAGGTGATCCTGTAATGCATCTCTAACCAGTGATGCCATTATTTTCCTCAGGACAGAAGTTAAACTAACTGGTCTGTAATTACTTGTGTTACCCTTAGACCCCCCCTTTGTGAATTGGGGATACATTTGCACATCTCCGATCTGTGGGGACTGCTCCTGAGTCCAAGGATGCGCTCATAATTATGGCTAAGAGTTTGCTGACTTCCTTTGTGGCCTCCTTTAATATAACTGGATAGATCCCATCCAATCCAGGTGCCTTTCTTATGTTTAACTTCAACAATTTCTTCTCCACTTTACTCTCAGTTATTACAAAATCATTAAGCACCCTGATACAGTTTGATAAACTTCTGGCTTTTTTTCCTCCCTTAATAACTCTTGTGAATGTAGATGCAAAATACTTATTCAGATTATCAGCTGTTTGAGCAGGATTATTAACAGTCGAACCATCGATATCAAGGACCAATCTGATTCATCCCCTTCCTTCAAGAGTTTATATAAGTAAAGAAGTCCTTGCTGTTTTTCTTAGCATCCTTTGCCAAATTTTTCTTGTAATCTGCTTTAGCTTGCCTAACCTCCTTTGTGACTTAATTACAGACTAGATTATATCTGCCATAGGCTTCTGTGTCACCTGATAATTTATATGCATCTCATGCATTTTTCTTCTCTGCCACGAGTCTCATTAGTTCATCATCCATTTAGGCCTAAACCTTAAACAGTATTTCTTAATCAATATGAAAAGCCTAGCTTCCATGATTAGTTCCTTGAATGCTTCCCACTTGGAATTTGCTGTTGGTAACATCAGTACTTAGTCCCACTGTACAGAATTTAAAAACTGTCTGAGACCACTGTAGTCATCTTTATGGAAGCAAAAACTCTTACCTTTAACCTTGATGGCAATTATATCTTTAAGTAAATCCCACATCAGTATGCTGTGATCCCTGTCAGCTAGTGTTCTCTTTATCTGCAAATTCTTTATACATAAATAATCACTGCTGATAACCAGATCAGGAGTATTACCCCCTCTTTGGTTGCCTCTCGAACATGCTTCTGCAAAAAAAGAATCATCCAATAAATCAACAAAAGCCTTGCTAGTGTGTGAGTGACCAACCTACAAATTCCAGTCAATATCTGGGATAAAATTCCCGATTATAACACAATCTGATTTGCTGGCTCATTCTATTTCTCTGTACAATTGTTCGTTGTACTCATTAGAGTCATTCGGCCTATACCTCACTCCTAGTCTCATTTTTGTTTTCCTAGTGCTTATGTCACACCAAACTGACACAGTATTGCACCGTACAGCTGTCAACTGGATGCACTTCCTTAGATTTTATGTTTTTCTTAATTAACAGCATAACCCCTCCTTCCTTCCTATGCGTTCTGTACATATTGTACAGAAAGCATAGGAAGCTTATATCTGTGTGACACCATGTCTCTGATATCCCAACCATATCTGCCTTTCATGTTTTGACTGTCACTTCAAATTCATCAAATGCATTTACTATACTTCTAGCATTGATGTACGTGCAAGTATACGTGCACCTATTCTTAGTTACCCTAATACACCTCATGTATTTATTTGTTTTATGATGTGACTCCCACCACTCTCTGAACCCCCAGCACTCCACTCTCCAGGCCTCTGCTCATTCTAATAGAAGCAGTGCCAGAATCACTTTCACTTCTGTCTGTGGCTACTATTAACCTTTTATTCTATGAATCCCCCAAGCTGGCAGTTTTCCGACCCATCTAACGTTGTCTCGATAGCATCAGCATGTTTTGACCAACACCTGAAATTAATCAAATTTATTTACCAAATGCTTAACATTGGTGTACACGCAAGTATACACGCACCTGTTCCTATTCTTAGTTACCCTAACACAGCCCATGTATTTTCTTGTTCTGCAATGACTCCCAATAATCTCTGAAATCCCCTGCACCTTGTTTTCCGGGCTTCTGTTGTTCATTCCAATAGAAGCAGTGCAACAATCACTTTAACCTCTGCCATCAGCTACTGTTAATCTATTAGTCAGTGTATCTCCCAAGCTAGCAGTTGTCTGGCCCACCTAACACTGCCTCGATAGCATCAGCAAATATTCTTGCACCATGTCTATTTAAGTGTATCCCATCCCTGTAGAAGCAGTCTCTCCTGTTAACAAGCACAGACCTGGCTGAGAAAAACTCTACCCCTTGAGCCTTGCACAATCTCTCCAGGACTGAATTGATTGACAAGGCTCTCATCGTATACTCCCTCCTATTGTGTATCGGCAGAATTGCAGACACTTTCAAATTTAATCCTAACTCTTTTTTTTTTTTTTTTTTTTTTTCAGCATTGACTTCTACTTGTTAAGTAAATTTGCAGATCCTCTACTCTTAATGTCATTAGTGCCAAAGTGTACAACAATATCATCCTTTGTGCTCTTAAAAGATGATATCTGTTCTACAACACCAACTTTTGCCCCTGGCTGACATACCCTGGTCCTATTCCACCTATCCTTTTTACATAATATATTACCCGTCTTCCTGACAATAGAGTCATTGACAATAACTAACTCCTGTGGGATCACACGTTCTGCCTTGGAGATTGCCGCTGTTTTGCCTGATGCACAAAAGTGAGCTGTGGCGTTGAGTTGGGCAGCTGAGAGCTTGATGGGGTCCCTCATTTTAATACCTTCTAGGGCATCTACCCCAACTCTTCAAATTCTCATAAGTGCCCATGAGTTGGCATAATTTCTGGTCACTCTCTGTACACACAGACACATCCTCCTTGACTAGATTCATGTCCTGTTCTAGAGAGTTCTGCAAACATTTCACAAGTTGCCCATTTTTTTTAGGCTGTGATGCATTGGAGAATCGCCTCTCTCAGCTCTCTCCCGAGTCACAGCACTCCTGCCACTTTGTGTCCATTGCTTTGCTGCTCTAGTCTGGGGCATATTGAAATTAATAATGAAAATTAATAAGATTAATAAATTTAATTAATTAATTACCAATACTAAACTATCTAATAGATTCCTAAATGCAGTGATATGTATTACACTATGTAGTTTTATGTTAGAGCTTCCTGTTTATTACAATTCAAAATTTGAATTCCCTACCACTCACTTCATATGAAAACAATGCCTGTAAGATTCGAACGAAACAACAGATTTACGTATGTTAAGTAGTAACATACAAAGGCTCTATCTAAATTAAAAATAACAAGTGTTATTTTTAATTTAGCTTCCTATAAAGCTACTTATAAAGTACAATGTAATATCACAATTAAGTTAATAAAATAGCAAAACACTGATTTTTTTGGAGCTTGTAATTCCCAGCTACAACTTGTAAAGAGAGTCAGCACCCTCTCAATTACAGATGTATTGCTCTACATGATGTGAGATATCAACTGAATTTTCATACTGTTTTCAGTGCAGTTTACCCTCCTTTTAATTATGTCATTTGACCAGGAATCTACCTCCAAGGCTTAGCAATTTTATCTGCATGTAAATTTCACGTATAATTTTTATTGCCAGTTGAAATATAATCTTTTCTTCTATTGTGTGAAATTTTTTGATTTTGGCAAATTAGTAATGCTCCTTTGAAAGATGCTTTTAGCGATTTTTTAGCCAAAGAGTTATATAAATGCTGAATCATTTTTTTCTAGCTTTGCTCGAAAATAATAAGATATTCACGCTTGCTTGGCCATTCCATCTGTATATAAAGACTCCGACTCTCATCACATCTGGTCTGTAAATTATTCCCAGTCTCGTTGTTCCTTTGTTTCCAACTAGCTCATACCACACAGATTCTGTGCTGGGAGACGTAACTTCAGACTCAGCAAAAGCTCTTATCGCATCAGGCTGTTTTTGATAACAAACATGACCCTTCCACCCCTTCTATCTTTCCTAAATACATTATACATACCTTAGTGGAACATGTCATCACCGATTTTTGGGTAGCATCACATTTCTGTTAGCCCTGTTATATCAGCATTACAGGCGGACCTCAATTAATGCAGTTAATTCATCCTATGAGTGCATCGCGCAAAATGGAAACACGTATCGAATATAATACTCATTAGGAAAAATTATAATTGCTCCTTGACCTTCAGGAATGTTCATAAAGAATTTTAAAAATACCTTTTAAATAACTTTTTAACTGTATACCATGTAAAAGATAATAAAAATAATTATAGAACTAGATGTTTATTGCATAAAACAACAATTCCCTAACTGTGCAGCGTGGAATATTTTAAATTTTCAAAAGAAACACGGTGATACTCAACATTTTAAAGCGATACATTTTAAATTTTTGAGGGGAAACACAGCGATACTCGACATCTGTTGGACACTGTGCAAACTACTAGCTCAAGGTAGTTCACAGTTTCAACATTACTTATAAGTTGTTTGAACCTAACAACTTAATAAATGGACCTTTAAGGTATTTCTTTTGGCCAAGGGGCACTGTGAAAGTTTGGGAACCTCTGGCATAAAATATGTAATGAAGAAACTATTTGTTACGGAAATATTTGAACAGAGTCATCTTTCTGTTTTTTCATCAATCAATTTCCAATAGTTGATAACAATCTGCTCTAGGCCCAAGCAAAATAAATATTGCAGAGAACCTCAAACAAAAGGTTTGAGGTTCTCTGTGATATGAAAGATTTCATCTAATTCTTTACCATTATCTCGTTTGTTGTAACATTTTCATCTTGCTCATTTAAAAATTAAATTAAAAAATCTAATTTTTAATTTCAAGTCTGCATTGACTTTATTAGCAGGAAACAAACAAATAGTAGTGGCATGTGATGCAAGAAAGCAAGTGTATAAGCTTATGCAGCATCAGCCAAAAAAAAAAAAAAAAAAACACACACCGTTCCCTCCAAATGCCTGTCCAGTTACTCCTTAAATTTATTTAACCTATCAACTTCCGCAACGACAGATGGAAGTTTGTTCCAGCAATTAACCACCCGCTGGCTAAAGACAAATTTCTGCACATCTATTCTACATCTGTCTTTTCTTAATTTAAATTTATGCCCCCTTAGGTTCGTAATCTGGACAAGTGGAAGGATCCCATCAGGATTCAGTGTGCTCAACCCATTCAAGGCCTTATACACCTCAATCAGATCACCTCGCAGGTGCCTAGTCTCCAGCCACTGCAATTTGCAGAACTTAAGCCTCTCTCTTGGTAAGAGGATCCGTTCATTCCCCTCACCAATCTTGTTGCTCTTCTCTGTACACGCTCAAGCAAATCTACATCCTTCCTAAAATGAGGCCTCCAGACCTGTATGCAGTACTCAAGGCGTGGCCTGACCATTGCCTTATACAGAGGGACAATCACCTTTTCCCTACTAGAAAATTCCTGTATATCATTGACAAAATCCCATGACCCGCCCTGGCAGCCTGTCTGCATTGCTCAGAAAACTTCATATCTGACTGCTCAATTACTTCCAGATCTTTTTCATTTTCTCCCACCTAAGTGTAGTACCACACAGTTGGTATGTTTCTCTGGTGTTACTTCTACCCATATGCAGTACTTTGCATTGGTCAAGGTTAAACTCCAGTTGCCCATTCTTAGCCCATCTGCCCATATTATCTAGATCCTGTTGCAGTAGCACACTGCCATTACTGTCATTAACAACCCTGCCAACCTTTGTATCATCTGTAAACTTCGACACTAAGCCTGATATACCTTCATCAATATCATTGATAAATATAAAAAACAACAGAGGGCCCAACACCGAACCCTGTGGGACTCCACTAATAACATTAGTCCATGAAGAGCAGCTCCCATTGATTACCACCCTATGTCTTCTCCCACTCAACCATCCTTTTATCCATTGTAGCAATTTACCCTTAATACCATTCTGCTCCAGTTTGTACAATAGTCTTCCATGCGCAACAGTGTCAGAAGCTTTCCTGAAATCCAAATATATGATATCAAAATTATTTTTTGCATCCAGTTATTATTATTATCCAGTTCCTTGGTAACCACATCATAATATCCTATGAAATTTGTCAGACAAGACTTCCCCTTAACAAACCCATGCTGTGTCTGAATTATTGCTTCAGTCTTGTCTAAATGATCCTGCGATGCATCTTTAACCAGTGACTCCATTATTTTACCTGGAACAGAAGTTAAACTAACTGGTCTGTAATTACTCATGTCACCCTTTGATCCCCCCTATGTGAATTGGGGATACATTTGCACATCTCCAGTCCGTGGGGACCTCCCCTGAGTCCAAGGATGCTCTCATAATTATGTCTGAGTGTTTGCTTAGTTGCTTTGCCGCCTCCTTTAAGTAACTGGATAGATCCCATCCACCCCAGGTGCCTTTCCTATGTTTAACTTCAACAATTTCTCCTCCACTTTGCTCTCAGTTATTACAAAATCATTAAGCACCCTGCTACAATTTGATAACCTTCTGCCATTTTCAAACCTTAATAACTCCTAATGTGCGAATGTAGATGCAAAATAATCATTCAGTTTGTTTGCTATCTGAGCAGGATCATCAACAGTCAAACCATCGATATCAAGTGGACCAATCAGATTCATCCCCTTCAATACGTTTTCTTCAGATAGTTGATGGAACACACTGAGGCAGGCAGCGGGCAAACGCTTGTTTATTGCCTGTCTGATGCATGTTAAGCTTAGCACATGATTGAAATCTTTCTGAACTATCACATAAAAAAAATCATGTTAATTGGAAATTTGCATCATGTAAAGTGAAAAGTAGTATAATTTTTTCAAATAGCGGTAACTGAAAAACGCTTTAATTGAACTCGCATTATGTGAGGCCTGGCTATAGTTGTCCTAACCAGGAGTTCAAACTTAGCCATTTTATTGACAACACCCCTGGCATTACTGTAGACACAATTGAGACTAGTTATCTTGTATAATTTCCTACCGTGACATACCTCTTGAAGTTATTTAGGTTTGTATACCAAGGTTTGTCTTCTCCCTTATTTGAAACATTGCTACCCTCAGAACATCTTGATGCCTCCATAGCCAGGTGGGCAGGAGCAGTAGTGCGTAGTACACGCTTCTTGATTAGACTGGGGTTCGAACCCGTGACCACCAAATACGGAGGATGCGGAAAGGTCAGGGAATGACCACCGTATATCCCCGGAGCAATATGGCCTTAGTTGCTAATGCTCCTGAAAACCAAATAACATAACAGAACATCTTATTAATATTGGCTATTTTGACAACAAAAAAAAAAAAGAATTCTTGAGGTGAGTACAAGCATTACCTTGACCCATATCAGCAGATAAATGCAGATCTAAATTACCCTTCTTTCTTTCTTTCTTTCCCCTAACTAGCAGTTTCCCTGAACACTGAAGGTATTGTCGGTGATACTGGCAAAACTCCTTGCACCACCTTTGTTCAAATGAATATTATCTTACAAAGTAGATATCTTCTGCCTATAAATGCAGGCCATGCTGATACCCACCTCACGTCTGCCCAAAACTCTGCAGAATCCCTCAAGGTTCAAGTTAATCCACAAGGCTTTTGGCATATGATCCCTCCTATCATGTCTGGGTAGAATTGCAGACACATACACATTCTAACCTAACTCATGGCATGTTTTCAGCATAGTCATATATTTATCCAACAGATGTTCAAGTCATGTACATTTAATATCATTAGTCTCCACATGAATAATAATTCTATCTTTACCTCCCTTAAAATCTGAAAATTTTGTGGTAACATCATCAATTGTTGCTCCTGGCAAACACACTCTTGTTCTGGACCACATATCTTTATTCCAAAAAATGTTACCCGTTACCCTGACAATAGTCTCCCAATTAAACTAGATCACCTTCGGCAATCTGCTGCATTTGACTATTCTTTTCTGAGACACAAATCATGGGTGCATCACTTGGCAGGTCAGAAGATTCTTGAGTCCCTATTGAGGCAAGCACTGTTTCTTCTCGTAATGCACAAAGTTGTAATTTGCAATCAGCACACTCCTTACATCAGTTGCAAAGAAAAGAACTGCCAGACGACCTAGGTTTGTCTACTAGACTAGCCTTAGAATACGTGCCGCAGGCTATACAAACGATGAGATCTTGACTCACACTGGAAATGCCTGCAGGCATTTCTGGTGTTTAGGAAATTGTTGAAGAAACTGTGTTGAGTAAATGCCTGCATTGTGGAAATTATTGAGGAAACTATGTTGAGACCTCAAAGGGCTTAGAAGATGTTGATGTAAAATGTTGAAAGAAATTTTACAGTTTATAGAAATATTCACAGAGCTAGCCAGCTGTTCTGTTCCAGTCAACAAAAGTTGAACAAAACAGAACAGCTGGCTAGCTCTAAGAATACTTCTTTTTTTTTTAGATGAGTTGATTCAAATTAAAAAGTTTCATCGGGCAAGCTAAAGGAGAAGAGTGCATTGAGTAAGCCAGTGTTTATCAAACTTTTTAGTCACAGAACACTTTTCATCTCACAATATATTCACAAGTTTAGCAGGAGCCAAAGAACTGTTTGCTAATATTTTATTACGTATGATGCACTGTGCATCAGGAGCATCTTTATTTCCAACACATCTAAAGCCAAAATTCAAATAACTGTCATTAACTAATAATAATTCGTTTTGGTCTTTTATTAGTTGGTTCCTGTTTTTTCACTTTGGATTTTTGGGGAATATGTAGAAAATGTATAAGGGTGGTGTATGCTACAAATATGCAAAATTTATTTATTTTATTTTTTTAATTATTAAATACAATTTTTCACGGAACACTTGTTCACATCTCACAGACCACTAGTGTTCTGCAGAACACAGTTTGGGAGATTATTATTATTGTTGCTCTTATATTATTTCTCCCTGACTGGGGGATTCCACTCCATGATGGGTACTGCTACCAAGTACACAGGGTGGTTGTAATTTGTGGTGTTACTGTTGGTCGAGGAAATCTCTGACTATCTAACAGGTGTTCAGGATTGCGACTTTCTGGAGTTCCTTGTAGGTGTTCTCTGGGAGACCTATTGCTGATAGACTGCTATGTAGTCTTTGGCACCATACCGGTGGTTGACACGATGATCGGGATGGTTGATACTTCTTGCATATGCCACATCTCCTTGACCTCATGTCTCAGGTTCGTGTACTTATTAATTTTTTCCTCATGGGTTTTCTGGACATTGCTAATGTTGGACACCACTATGTCAATCAGGTAGGTAGCCTTTTCCATGTCCACAAGGGTTTTGTCCGGTCTGTTGTGCGTGATGATCTTATCCATTATTATGGCGCGGTCCCAGTACAGCTTGTGGGTTCGGGTCTCTAGTACTGCCTGTGATTCGTGCTTGTAGTATGGTACACTTTCTTTGGTCAATTGGTATTTCCTTGCTAGCTTCTGATGTATTATCCTGGCTACCTGGTCGTGTCTATGAGTGTACTCAGTCTGGGTGATCACCTTGCACCCCACGGTGATGTGCTGGATTGTTTCTGAGGCCATGTGGCATTGTCGACATGTGTCATCTGACATTCTGGGCTCCTTTGCAATGTATTTTCTATAGTTTCTGGTGTTGATTACCTGGTCTTGGATGGCCAGCATGAATCCTTCAGTCTCGGGGAAGAGCGTCCTGCGCATGAGCCATGCATTGGAATCAATTTTATCTATGTGATCTTGATGGAGGTCATTGTAGTATCTGCCATGGAGTGTCTTCTTTGCCCATCTTTCTAACTTTGTTTCTTGTGCCGTCTGGGTGGGAATGGGTTCCTCGCTTAGATTGAGTGGGTATTCCACTTATCTATTTTCCTTATGGCCTGGTGGAGTGGTGCTGTGTTATTCTCGAAATAATCCTTCAGGTTAAGTATTGCTGTTTTCTGTTGCTCTATCAGGTCCCTTCCTCCCTCTTTCCGCACTATTGTTAGTCTCTCCACTGCTGACTTCGGGTGGTGTTTGCGGCTCTTAGTCATCGTCATCCTTGTCTTTTGCATGATATCTTCTAGCTCGGTGTTAGTCCAATCTATGATCCTGAAGGTATATGTTAGTATTGGAGCTGCATAAGTGTTTATGGCTTTAACTGTGTTCCCTCCGTTCAATTTTGCTTTCAGCAGGCTTCTGAGTCTGATAATATTTTTCGGTCAGGCACTTCTTGATTTCCTTGTGCTCTAACTGCTGAGCCTACATCATCCCTGAGTATTTGTAGGTCTCTCCTTCTGTCATAGCTCCGATCTCTTTAACAGTCAGCAGCTGGTAGTTTCGGCCAACTAATTTTTCCTGGTGCAGTGTGTGTGTGGGTCTTACATTTGTCTAGACCAAATTCCATCCTGATGTCCTTGCTGAATTCTTCGGTGATCCGGAGTAGTTGCTGGAGTTGCTTCTCGGTTGCCGCGTAGAGCTTGATTCACCTGTGTACATCAGGTGGGTCAGGGTGTACAGGCTTTTTCTTCTTTCTTTGAGGTTATATCCATACTTGCTGCCATTAAGCATGGTGGATAGTGGGTTGAATGCTAGACAGAACCACAGTGGGCTCAGAGCATCTCCCTGAAAGATTCCTCTTCTAATGGGGATTGGCCTGGTTGTGATGTTCTGGTGATACTTCATTTCGCCATTGTTGATCCTAGGAAGTTTTTCACTATTGGATTGACCTTGTAAATCTTCAGGGTCTCTATTAGCCAGCTGTGAGGTACGGAGTTGAAGGTCTTGCGGTAATCGATGTAGGCTCTGTATAGGTTGCGGTGCTTCTTGTAGGCTTGCTCCATAACTGCAGCATCATTATTATTTTTATTAGCCATATGGTGCAAGGAAGCCTGAGGCTTATGCTGCACAAGGCAAAAAAAAAAAAAAAAGAAAAGAAAAGAAAATTCTGAATTACTCTGTGAGAGAGAGAGATTTTGGGAGTTTTTTTAGGAGCATTAGCAACTAAGGCCATATTGCTCCTATGGGAGAGAGAGGTAGAAGGGAATCACCAAGAAAGAGAAGAATGATATCCAGCAGAGGATCCTAGGTGTGCCAAGCCCATGCTCACCAGATGGGAACCCCTGGGGGTAAATGCTGGAGTAAGCAATCTATTATATACATAGACCACTAAGTATAACTAATTTTAATTTTTTATAAAAAAAATATTATATATGTGCACTTAATTACTTATTTTATGTGAGAAAAGTGGATTTCAGAAATGCATTGAATTAATATTATCCAAAAAATATATCCTGTGTTTTCAACCTTGAACTCATATATGCTGTTAAATACTATAGGTTCTAAAAGCATTCATTTGCAATCATCATAAAAAGAAGAAAAAAAAAAAAAAATAGTAATAAAGAAAATTGTAATGCATCCCATCTAGTCTGTGAGATTTTCTTTCCTGAGATAAATATATATCATATGCATTTTATAGTTAATTCCAAACATTTATTAAGTGATATTATGCCTATTATAAGCCAGAAATTTATTTTGGACATTGTCTTAATAGAAGCAATGCATCTTATATATATATGAAATGTTATGTATAAACTTTATTAGTATTTAAATTTTGAATATGCATAATGAAAATGTGTATGTTTATCCACAGGTTCAGAAGAGAAATGTTGTTAAAGATTTTGTAGCTGTTGCTGGTTACTTGAATGTAACCCATCTGGTCATTTTTACAAAAACTAAGTTGGCTATGTATATTCGTATTGCCAGACTACCTAGGGGACCAACACTGACTTTTAAAATAAGTAATTATTCTCTGTCATGTGATGTTCTGTCATCATTGAAGCACCCTCTTGTCTATTCTTCGCTTTATAACAACCATCCACTCCTGGTTTTGAACAACTTTAGTGGTGAAGGAATGCACCTGAAACTAATGGCCTCTATGTTTCAAAATATGTTTCCTACAATTAATGCCAACAAGGTAAGAGTAATAGATTAAAAAAAAAAAGAAAAAAAAGAAAAATTTTTCTTGCTGATAATGCAAAAAATATGAAGGTCACTCTGAAACTAATACCTCCAAATTTTTTTCTTATGTATATATTTTCTTATGTAGTATGCAGATTTAAACTATGTTGCTTCAAGTACTTACATTTATTTTTCTACATATTCAGCATTACTTTACTGATCAGTTGCAGAATTCACTCTGATGGAATTTTGCAGGGGTCTCATTTGTCAGTTTCCTGGTGTGAGGGTATTGCACTATCATGTTGAAGGAGAAATATTCCTTTCTTATTTAGTCTCATTCTTCCAAGTAATGTCTTCAGCTTCTTCAGTGCCTCCCTATGGTGTATGGAATTGATTATGCATCTCTATTTCAGGAAATACATAATGGTAACTCTTCTGTTGTTCCAAAAAGCAAAAATACGTAATTTTTCCAGCAGAATGGCTGAGCTTTGAATTTCTTCTTTATTTGTGAATCCTTGTGCCCACTCCATAGACTGCCACTTTTAGTATTAGTACTAAAAGTGGCAGTCTATGGAGTGGTATTAGTACATCAGCAAAGAAAAAAATCTCATTTCACCTATCCATCCCCTCCAATAGTGTCTAGCTCTTCCTTGAATGTATTCAAACTATCCATTTACACAACAGATGCAAGCCTGTACCAGCAATCAACCACTCATTGGCTGAATGCAAACTTAGGTATCATCCATCCTTTCTCAATTTGAATTTATGTCCCCCCACTCATATGCATAGCCTGAGCAAGAGGAAGAATCCCATCAACATTGAGTTTGCTCAACTATTCAAAGTCTTAAACACCTTAATCAGATCACCTCGTAGGTGCCTAGTATCCAGATGCTGCAGTTTTCAGAACTGAAGTTTTTCTTTGCAAGTGCACCCCTTCGTTATCCTCACAAATCTCATTGGTCTTCTTTGTATCCATTCCAGCAGCTCTACATCCTAAAGAGACCCCCAGACATGTGTATGCAGTACTCAAGATGTAGCCTGACCTTATACAACGAGATAATCACCTCCTTATCCTGGCTAGAAAAATTCCTGTATATTATTGACAAAACCCCATGAGCATCTTGGCTGCGTGTCTGCACTGCTCAGATAATTTCATATCACAATACACAAGGAGGTGGTGGTGGAGATGGGAGAAATCCCAGGTGCCGTCTGACATGAACATACTTGCACAAGGTGGCGCTGTGATCGCGAAGTTGAACGGACGCATCTGCAAGAAGCTCCACTTGATGTAAACAGCGGATAGAAACCGATGGCGGCAGAGAGGATCTCTTGGATTTTCCGACTTCAAAAACCATAAAACTTGGATTCTACATGCTGTGTACAGACGAAAACAACTAGTATTATTCAGTCAAGCTTGTTAGTTATAGTTGTTTTTAGCTATTGTTGGCTTTTTGAATGCATTTACGCACAGTACGATTGTTACAGCACTAGCGATCCTACTATTGCCGATTTCGATACTGCAACACCTCAAAATTCCAAAAATTGGGATAAATTTATTAATTAAATTAGCTGGATACATGTTATTTGTGAGGGGAAATGTAAATTTCACTTAGATTAAACATATTCTTGCGTATAAAAGTACCTTTCTTTGTGGGTGACTGTTTTTCCCCCAAAACTGGAAAACGTTGCATGTTGGGTTTTAATAGGCCCACGACGATAAAATATACCTTAAATTACTCCCCTGGATATAAGAAACGTTATAATAACAGCAGAATGACTGGCAAAGACCAAAACTCACGGGAAAAAACTGAAAAGTCAAAAAATATCGATCGCGATCCTAACTTGAAGGATCTACCTGATTATGGGATACAGGCACTAAACAATGAAGAAATCACAAACGAAGACTTAGAATCATGCCACCTTAGTGTAAAACAGGCTAGAAAAGGCAAAAACCAGGTAGAAAATACAGATCAAAAGGAGAATGGTAATTTAGAACCACACGTAACAAAAACAGAGGAGGAGAGGAAATTTCAGCTTATAAATCAAATAGAGGATCCCATAAGACAAATTAAAGAAATGAAACTGTTCCTAGAAGAGTTTCTTTATAAACAGGCAAATAGGATTACATCTGCAACAAGATTGCAGATAGTGAACTGCTGGTCTGTTTTGGAACATAGAGTGGTTGAACTTAATACAGAAAATAAAGTATTGAAAGCAAAAGTAGAAACAGTGACTGAAGAGAAGAATAATAATTATAAAGAAATAAATACTTTGACTTATGCCCAAGTAGCAAGGGCCACCAAAGCAAATTCATCACAAACTAAACAAACCAACAATAAGACTAAGGAAATACCAAAGGCAAAAGAAACAAACATAATCATTATAAAGGCTAAGCCTGACTCTACATACAAATCCAGTGAGGCAGTCAGAGATACTGTTGTGACAAAATTAAAACCTCATTTGAAAGAAATAAAGGTGAATAACATGAGAAAAATAAAAGATAACGGAGTTTTAATTGAAGTAACAAATAAGGAAGATGTTAAAAAGATTGAAACCAACCCAGAGGTAGTAAAACTGGGACTGCAAACAGAAAAGCCAAGGGGCAGAAACCCCAACATTATTAAATTTGACATCCCTGAGACAACCCTGGAAAGAGATCTTATGTTGGATTTCTACAACAAAAACTTTATCAATATAATGGAACTGGATGAGTTTGCCAAAGAATTTCTTCTAAAAAGAGGGACAAAAAACAAAAGAAATGGGCAATTCATCGTCATTGTGGAAGTGTCACCCAGAATTTGGAAAAACCTACAAGGACAGCAAAGAGTCTACGCTGGCTGGACCAGCCATAAATTCAGGGAATTCTTTCCTGTACAGCAGTGCTTTAACTGTCATAAATATGGCCATACTGCCAGAGACTGCAGACAGAATTCCCCTGTCTGTGGCCACTGTGCAGTCACTGGCCATGATTACAAGAACTGCCAAAATAAAAATCAGCAGCCAAAACGTGCTACCTGTAAAGCAGCATGACTGACTGACTATGCACATAGTATCAGGGTTGATAAATGCCCCTGTTATAAAAAAACGGTAAAATTTATGCAATCTAGTACCAACTGTGGGCCAGACTGAAAACATAAATGTGACTAGGGCTCTAAATCTTGTCCAATTGAATGCTCAAAGAGCAAGAACCATTGTAGTTCAGATCAAACTCAAATTGGAAGAGGCGCTTCCGTAGCCAGGTGGGAAGGAGCAGCAGTGCATATCACACGCTTCTTGATTAGACCGGGGTTCGAGCCCGTCACCACCAAATACGGAGGATGCGGAAAGGTCAGGGAATGACCACCGCATATCCCGGAGCAATATGGCCTTAGTTGCTAATGCTCCCGAAAACCAAATAACAACAACAACAAATTGGAAGAAAATAATATAGATATCTTGGTACTCCAAGAGCCCTACACACATATGGATAGGGTTCAAGGATACCCAAGAGGCTATAAAATAATAGAACACCTCAGGTGTCCCGTCTACAGCAATAGTTAAAAATACCGACCTTACAGTCACAAAGGTGGGTTACCTCTGCTCCCCATTGGGAGTGTGTGCCCATATTTCCAGTGCTGTAGGACAGTTTTACATTATTTCACTATATTCCAGACCAGAGGAAGATATAAACCCAACCATTGAATACCTACAAGTAGTCACAAACTTATTACCTACTGCAAATATCATAGTGTGTACTGATGTCA
This sequence comes from Mastigoproctus giganteus, assembly GCF_048544385.1. Lineage (NCBI taxonomy): Eukaryota > Metazoa > Arthropoda > Arachnida > Uropygi > Thelyphonidae > Mastigoproctus > Mastigoproctus giganteus. The sequence goes on along the minus strand of NC_143582.1, from coordinate 72,310,809 downwards.
ACTGCCAGTCAGTTGACATCAGATACTTTCAGACTATATAGCCACCTCACCCTTTCAAGTGCTAAACCAACCAAATAATCTCCCAACTTTTAGCAGTACCATGTAAGAGAGTGACATTGATGTTACTCTTGCCACCAATTCAATAGCTTATAAAATCACCAATTCAATAGCTTTGGAATTGTTAATAGACTATCATATATTTAATAGACTTAATAGAATTCCCTGAACTATTAACAATTCCCTTTGGAATTGTTAATAGTTCCTGTATTGCGGTGTTTCCCAACCTTTTTTTTACCATGCCCCACCTAAGTCTTTCTAAAATTCTGATGCCCCCTATGTAACATATACATATTTTTTATATTCAAAAATTGAATTATTCCCTAAATGAAGCCTAATTACAACTTGTTCAGGATACAAGACTTAGGTTTTAGGAAGAAATCATTAGGAAATTATTAAGAAAAAAACAGTAAGTAAATTTTCAAAACATATAATAGACAACTAAAATTCAAGTACAAAATAATTTATATGAAAGATTTTTCTATAATATTTTAATTTTTAGTAATTATTATTTAATTGTTTAATAATTTCAACATTCCATGTGAAGTCACTTCTAGATGAGTGCACAAAATTTAGTGAGACCCTTGTGCTTGATGCTTGCCGCAGAGAGATTTTATATTGGGCTCCAATTTAGTCAGCTTCACTCTCAAGTCTCCCCGTTTTGTAATATCCAGTCGATTTCATTTCTTTAGTAACAAATCATTTATGGCACTAAATCCACATTCAGCTAAATATGAAGATGGAAACGGTAACAATAGCTCTCTTGCAAAGTTGGTTGAATTTGGGTATTTAATTTCTGTTTCATCACAAAGCCATGCCATCGCTCCTTTTATATTGAATAAAGTTTTAACTGACTCATCATTTTGCATTTCTGAGAGTTCTTCTTGGTACTGCATTGATACATCAGACAAATCCACTAACATTGGTTGCATCATCCAGGTTGGAAAATCAATTTGTTTTAAATCAGAAAACCTTTCTTTTAAATCAGTGGACAGAATTTTCAGATGATCGACAATAACAAGTACAGCGGTATCAGTCACTTCACATTTTTGCAGCCAACGAAACTGTTCAAAATTTTTGTTACAAATATATTTTTGACATAATTCAATAAATGTAATGAAACCAAATATCTTCGCTTTTGCATTGACGAGAGTTTTATTTGTTCCTTGAAGTTGTTTAATATATTTAGTTTTTCAAAGATATTGGCTAAATAACTCACAAATGCTTTACCATCGACCATTAACAGATGCTTCATTTCAGGTTTGTCACTTAAAAAGTCACTAATAGTATCAAATAGTTCCATAAATCTTTTCAAGCAGTTCCCTTTCGAGAGCCACCTTACTTCAGTGTGAAGTAAAAGTCTCACATGGTCTGCATTTTGTTCTTCACAAAAAAGTTTGAAGAGACACTCACATTTGGCATTAGCTTTAATAGCATTGACACACTTTATAACTGATTTTAGTACTTCATTAAGAACAGGCGAAATATTTTTAGCTACCACGTTTTCCCTATGAATAACACAATGCACAAGAAGCATTTCTGGATTCTAATCTTTCATCAATTTTAAGCAGCCATTTTTCTTGCCCATCATATTAGGAGCACCATCTGCAGCACAAGATGTTATATTTTTCATTGGTATATTATTGTCATCTAAGTAATTTTTTTAGCTTATTATATATATATCTTTGGAGGTAGTGGTGCTCTCTAATGATTTACAGAATAACATTTCTTCAGCAAAATTACCTTTATCAATATATCTTACATAAGTTATCAGTACGGCTTCACTGTCTCTCAAAGTTGAGTTATCCATTTGCACTGAGAATTTTCTTGTTTTCAGCTTTCCAACAAGTTGTATTTCAATATATTCACTCATTTCATCTATTCTTCTGCTAACAGTATTGTTATTGAGTGGCATAGCTTTCACGTCTTTGTCATCTTCTTCCAGAACTGTTTTAAGAAATGCTGATATTGATGGTTTGATTAAATTCTCTCCTATAGTATGATTTTTCCCAGATTTAGCAATGAGTAAAGAAATTTCATAACTAGCCTCAAGAGTACGATTGACAGTTGCAGTATGAGCAATAAACAGAGACTTTAATGTTGCTCTTTTTTCAAAATTCTTCTTTAAAGTTTGAAAGTAATTTAAATCTGAATTTACATGAGCATTATGTTTCGCCTTCAAATGCGCCTCAAGACGACCTCGCTTTATTGATTCGTTGGTCAAGCATTGTTGGTATAAAAGACAAAAAGGTGACCTTTGATCGTGGACAGCGGGTATGAAACCAAATTTTAAGTATTCCTCTGAATACTGACGAACTTTTTTTTTTACTTGCACTACTCATTTTACTGTGCAACTGAAAGAAATAAATATAAGATAAATCAAAAACTAAAAATAAACTATGCATTAAAGTTAATTTAATTTTATTTTAATATATCAAAATTAATTATTAGTATGCTTTTTGAATGAATAAATCACACAAATAACTCAATTCGGGCTTTTAAATCTATGGTCTCTGTGAACAAGATAAGTCTAATTTGTCAAAAATGAGATAAGTGCACTATAAAAAAGTATTTATTATTTACTATTATGTGACATGCATATATCTTCATTATTGTAGTTTTAGTGTCAGTAATAAATATTTGTATATTCGAATATGCGCATGTTTATATGAGAGTGTGAAGTTTATTTTTCCTCTCCTGCAAATTCGAGTTTTTGGAGTTATTTGCTTATTTACTGAGACCACAGAAATATACATGTACGACAAATACATACCATTGTGTATCATGGTTCTTCATTAATAATAATTCTGTGCGCAGACAAAGTAATTTTTTATTTTAATCTGAGATCGCCAAACCTATCCAAACATACAGTCACGACGCCCAAATGAGCATTTGTATGAAAGGAATTATCTATTTCATATAACATGCGGAGTTTGCGGTAGGCTACAGTAGACAACCACTTTGCTTACGCATTGCGTATGCCATAAAAAAAAAGTAAAGTGCAATCATTATCAACCCACTGCAGGATGGAAGCCTCCTCAACAATTCATGTTGAGGGAAATGGACCATAATCTACCACGCTGGTCCAGTGCGGGTTGGCAGATCGACCATATTCAGTAGTCAGGGGCTTGAACCCCGGTCTACTCAAAGAGCGTGTGCTACTGCACTCCCGCTCCTGCCCACTCCTTCATTAGGCATAGTAAGCAATACTCTCTGAGCAAACTGTAGTTGATATTACTCCAAACTTTCAAGTGCGGCTCTATAGAAAGTACAACATTTAATGAATGCTTATTTCAAATTGAGATACCAACAATTCTTCTTTTGTACAAGTTAAATCATAGTAGGCGGTTGTTTTAAACTCTTAGACGAGCAATTTTTGAATTGCCCCCCTGAACAATCAAATTTCCCCCATGTGGGGCGTGGGACCCACGTTGGGAAACACCGCTGTATTGTGGTCTGAATAATTTCTTTAGTTGTTGTAAATCTGTGGCTTTTCAAGGGAGCTTTAAGCTTGGGGGGGGGGCCTCACCAAGGAGATAAGCAGCAAGTATGGCAAATGGGAGGATCATAATAATAGAGTGCTTCACAAGAAATTCTTGAATGGAAAGTGCAAAGTGTGCAAGGGCATTGTCATTCATATTACATTCATACAAGATATAAGCACCAGTTCCTTGAATCCTGTTATTCCCATTTCACTGTTTTACTATTGTGGGGGCAAATTTATAATGAAGAAATTCTTGAATGGAAAGTTGAGTGTGCAAATACGTTATCATGATGCAAGTGCCAATTCCTCGAAGCCCACTTCTGGATATTTTCTTCAAACATTGTGCAATTGTTATAGTACTGTTTTGTAGTATATTTAGTTCATTGTTTGACCATGTGGGAAAATTTCATAATGCAAAGTACCTGTGAGTCAAAAAATACAATAAGCATGATTTCTCACTTGATTCAGATTGTCTTGCTTTAGCATTAGTAGAGGTATTTGATACAAGAAAGCAAGCTTATGCAGCATTAGCCAAAAAAAAAGAAAAAAAGAAAGAAAAAAAAACCACTTCCACTTCACCCCTCTGTTCGTTCAAAATATCTGTCCAGCTGAGCCTTAAAATTATTTAGGCTATCAACTTCCACGACAAGGGATGGATGTCTGTTCCACCAACCAACCACCCGCTGGCTAAAGGCAAATTTCCGCACGTCTATCCTACATCTGTCTTTCCTCAATTTGAATTTATGCCTCTCAGGTGATTATTCTGAACGAGAGGAAGAATCCCATCAGCATTGAGCATGCTCAAACCATTCAAGGCTTTATACACCTCTATCAGATCACCTCGCTGGTGCCTAGTCTCCAGACACTGTAATTTGCAAAACTTAAGCCTTTCTTCGTAAGAGCAACCCTTCGTTCTGTTCACTAACCTTGTTGCCCTTCTCTGTACTCGTTCCAGCAGCTCTACATCCTTCTTGAAATGAGGCCTCCACACCTGTATACAGTACTCTAGGTGTGGCCTGACCATTGCCTTATACAAGGGAATAATCGCCTCCTTATCCCTGCTAGAAAAATTCCTATATACCATTGACAATACACCATGAGCTACTCTTGCAGCCCATCTGCACTGCTCAGAGAACTTCATATTTGCCTGTACAACCACCCCCAGGTCCCTTTCATTCTCTACCACTGTCAGTGTAGTACCACAGAGTTGATACGTTGCTCTGGGGTTGCTGTTTCCCATGTGTAGTACTTTACATTTGTCAATGTTAAACTTCATTTGCCACCTCTCAGCCCATCTGCTCAACCTTTCCAGATACTGATGCAGCAGCATAGCTTCAGTGGTGTCCTTAAAAATCCTGCCAACTTTTGTATCGTCTGCAAACTTGGACATTAAGCTTGATATACCATCATCAATATTATTTATAAATACAGCAAACAATAATGGACACAACACTGAACCTTGAGGGACTCCACTAATAACATTAGTCCACGATGAGCAGTGTCCACTGATTACCACTCCCTGTCTTCTTCCCCTCAGCCACCCCTTTATCCATAGCAGCAATTTGCCTCCAATGCCACACTGCTCCAATTTGTGCAGCAGTCTTCCATGTGCAACAGTATCAAAAGCCTTTCTAAGATCCAAGTATACATTTGTATAATATCAAAGTTATTCCCTGCATCCAGTTCTTTTGTGACTGCATCATAGTATCCAATCAAATTGGTCAGGCAAGACTTCCCCTTAACAAAACCATGCTGTGTCCGAGCTATAGCTGAAGTCTTGTCTAAATGATCCTGCAGTGTTTCTTTAACTAGTGCCTCCATTAATTTTCCTGGAACAGAAGTTAAATTCACAGGTCTATAATTACTTGTGTCAGCCTTTGATCCTCCTTTGTGAATTGGGGTGACATTTGCACATCTCCAGTCTGTGGGTACTTCCTTTGCTGCCTCCTTTAATATAACTGGATAGATCCCATCCACCCCGGGTGCCTTGCTTGTGTTTATCTTCAACAATTTCTCCTCCACTTTACTCTCAGTTATTACAAGATTCTCTAGCTTACTGCCAGAGTTGAATACACCTCTGGCTTTCCCCTCGCTAAATAACTCCTCATGTGTGAATGTCGATGCAAAATATTCATTTAGTTTGTTAGCTACCTGAGCAGGATCATCAACAGTTGACCCATCGATATCAAGTGGACCAATCTGATTCATCCCCTTCCTTCTAGAGTTTACATAAGTAAAGAACTCTTTGCTGTTTTTCTTTGCGTCCCTTGCCAAATATTTCTCGTAATCTGCCTTCGCCTGCCTAACCTCCTTTGTAACTTGGTTACAGATCAACTTGTATCTATCATAGGCTTCTAGGCGCCTCCATAGCCAGGTGGGAAGGAGCAGCAGTGCGTAGCACACGCTTTTTGATTAGACTGGGGTTCGAGCCCGTCACCACGAAATACGGAGGATCCGGAAAGGTCAGGGAATGTCCAACGCATATTCCCGGAGCAATATGTCCTTAGTTGGTAATGCTCCTAAAAACCAAACAACAACAACAACAACAACAACATAGGCTTCTGTGTCATGTGTAAATTTGTATGTATCCCATGCATTTTTCTACTCTGCCATATGCCTCATCAGTTCATCTGACTCCATTTAGGCCTAAACCTTGAACAATATTTCTTGGTTGGTATCTAAAGCCTAGTAGCTTCCAAGATAAGTTCTTTGAATGCTTCCCATTTTGCATTTGCTGTTGGTAACATCATCAGTTGGTCCCACTGTATAGAATTTAAATACTGTTTCAGTCCACCGTTGTCGCCTTTACGAAAGCAATAACCCTTCCCTTTACCTCTAATGGTAGTTACCTCTTTGAGTAAATCCCACTTCAGCACACTGTGATCACTGCCACCTAGTGGTTCATTTATCTGCAGATTCTTAATGCATGAAGAATCACTGCTGATAATCAAATCAAGAGTATTCTTCCCTCTAGTTGCCTCCTGAACATGCTGATGTAGAAAACAATCATCCAATAAATCCACAAAAGCCTTGCTAGTGTGTGAGTGACCAGCCCCCAAATTCCAGTCAATATCTGGGAAATTAAAATCCCCCATTATAAGACTCTCTGATTTACTGGCCCACTCTATTTCCCTGTACAGTATCTTATTATACTCATCAGAGTCATTAGGCCTATAGCACACTCCTACTCTCAATTTTGATCTCCCAATGCTTATGATGTCACACCAAACTGACTCGACACTGCACTGTCCAGCGATATCCACTGGCTTCACTTCCTTGGATTTTATGTATTTCTTAACTAATTGCATAACCCCTCCTCCCTTCCTATCCAGTCTATCCTTTCTGTAGATGTTGTACTCCCCAAATTCCAGTTCTGCAATCCTTATATCTGTGTGACACCACGTCTCTGATATCCTAACAATATCTGCCTTTGATGTTTTGAGCAATACCTCAAATTCATCAAATTTATTTACTAAACTCCTAGCATTGGTGTACACGCAAGTATACATGCACCTATTTCTATTCTTAGCTACCCTAACATAACCCATGTGTTTACTTGTACCGCAATGACTCCCGGCAGTCTCTGAAATATCCTGCATCTTGTTTTTCAGGCTTCTGCTCATTCCAATAGAAGCAGTGCAAGAATCTCTTTCACCTCTGCCAGTGGCTACTGTTAATCTATTCGTCTTTGTCTCCCCCCAAGCTAGCAGTTTTCCGACCCACCTAACACTGCCTCGATAGCATCAGCTTTTTTGTTCATTGAAGAAAGACTGGATGTTAATTTCTGGTTCATAGCTATGCATTCACAATTTGTCACCAGTAATGATGGCAGAAACAAAGTGTAGGTCAGTAGCAGCAGGAGACTTAAGAAATGCGAGATACATTTAGAAAGAGACAAGTGGCCTTCTTTAAACTTTGTGAACAACTGAAACACACAGCATCTTTTCCAAAAGCTGTTTTTAAAATTTTGTGTTGCAGTTTTCCTTAATTTGAAACAAAATTTGTTGCTCAGTAAAATCACTCATCTTAAAATGTGGCAAAACATATAAAACACCTCCTATTAAACATGCACTAATTCAGAGTAACTTATAAATGGCTGATTGATGCATTGCTATGTTTAGATGAGTCACTGAACACATGTGACTAGTTGCAACTCACCACTGACCTTCAGAATCAGTGGTGAGTGATTCAGGTACTGATACAGAGGCAGTTCCTGAACTTTTTGATTACACCTCATAAATCACAACTGATTTCCCATGCAAATAGTGGTATAATACTTGATTGTTTCTTGGCAAAAGTCTGATATATAATTTTTTTTGATCTAACTACAAATAGCATTTTAATCAACTACTAATTCTATATAATCAACTACTAATTCTATATATAGTTTATAATAATACTTATTATGTGTAACTATTACAATTAGTTGGACAATCCATTCTCACTGATCGTTGTTACTTTTACATTCATTGTACCCATTTTTAAGTGAAATAAATTAAAAAAATACTTAAAAACATTAAAATTATATGGAACTCACTGATGTTTACTGTTGAAGAAGCAGGCTGTCATATGTTCTTCTATTCAGAACTAGAATTGCAACAGTAAATTGCTATCAGTGTATTTTTAATTAATTTTTAAAAATTATTTTTGTTGAACCTATTTTCTTGACATTCTGTTATTATTCTTGTACAGTATGACATAGTAATGGTAGGTTTGATTTTTAAAATGATTTTCATATATAAATTTTATTCTCATTTTTTCTGTACTGGAGCTATATTTGTACTTATTGGTGAAATATAATAATACATCACCAATGAATTGCTATCCATATAATAACCTGGATAGCAATTCATTAGTGGTGTAGGTTAAGATCAGTTGGATCAACATGAGTTGAGGGCTGTCTGTAACACTTTAGTTCAGGTGATGTTGATTTTAATTTAATTTTTTTAATGAAAGTGATATATAGTGTCCAAACTTATGATAGTTTTAGAAAAAATTTTTACAATATTAGCTTGTTGTTTTGCCAGTGTGAACAAACATCTTTTGAGCACTTTGGTGTTTGTTGAACCTATTTTCTAGGCATTCTGTTATTAATCACATACATTATTACTTAATATTAGCTTGTGCAGCCTCTGTTTGTTGTACTGCATCAAATAATGGTATCTTTTACAGTCACAGGGTGTTGTATGTCAGCTTTATGATGTTTAAAGCAGCAAAATATATTTCAGCAGCAAAAAACTTTTTTAAACGATTGATTTGTATGAGCGCTTCTTCTATTTTCATCGGTGTTTTTCAAACTAAACTTTACCATCCATATACAGCTTAAAGAGTTTAAAGCATATTGCAACATTGAAAAGAAAGTAAGGAGCACTGGTCAACTATTAACATCTACAGATTTAAGGAATGTCTGGAAAAGTCTGCAAGAAAATTTCATAGAATTTTCATAGAAAAATTTCATAAAATTTCACACCAGTCTGGGATGTGTAGAGATTCTGAATTGTCTGTGAAATGGTTGTGTTACTGCATCTGCATGCACATTTTGAAAATAATTACCTACACTACTATAAAAACACCCCTTATTCAAAAACATATCTTCCGATTCTGACAATGACATTGTGCAGCTTTCAGGAATATTAAGAGGCATAGAAACATCAGTGAAAATATATTTAAGATTAATGAGGTAGATAAAACCAATTCAAAAGATTTTGGGGTGAAAATTACTTATAGGAGACTACTTGAATAACTTTTCATAATTAGACTTAGCTGTGCTTGTGGCATCTAGCACTTGAAACCTTACTTTTACTTTAATAGAGTGGCCAGACATGCTTAGAATTCTTTAATATGTGTCAGAGAAAGTCCATTATGTTCTCTCTTTCCAGCAAATTTTTAATTGTGAAATTTAAGGATTTGCTAGACAAAGAGTGCTTGTCATGTAGCTTGATTTCTCAAAGCCATGTTGAGATGGTAAGCCTGTATAAATAACTTCCCCAAGTTATTTATACAGAGGAACAATCACCTCCTTTTCCCTGCTAGCAATGGTCCCTGAGACCATTATGGCTAAGGGTTTGCTTACTTCCTTCGTCGCCTCCTTTAATATAACTGGATAGATCCCATCCACCCCAGGTGCCTTTCTTATGTTTAACTTCAACAATTTCTCCCCCACTTTGTTCTCAGTTGTTACAAAGGCAATTGGTCAGGTTTATATTAATGTTAGAATGAACAATAGTTCATAAAGAAATCAAAACTAAAAGGATTTGTGCATAGTAGTGCACTTACTTTATTTATATAACCAAGGCTGATTTTGAAGTATATAAATAAATAGTGAAATTGAATGAATTAAACAAAATTATTTTACAAAATGCTTAAATATACTTATGAAACCTGGAGAATTATATAAAAAATAACCCAATAAAATAAATTAGGAAGAGGGAAAAAATCGTAATTAGATTAAAAATGAACTGATTAAAAAAGACTAGCCAGAAGTCACAAAGTTATAGTCAGAAAAAGAATAAAATAAAAGTAAGAAAAGCATACTAAAAGTATGCATATTTATAAATGTACAGGCCATTTTGCAGTTAATCTCATTATTTTTTTCTCATCATTCAAAAAGTGGCAAGACGAAAGGTTAAGAGATATTATATTGCTAATGAAAAGCATGAATTGTTGAGGAGGCTTCAATCCTGCAGTGGGTTGATAATGGCTGCACTTTACCTTTACCTTTTTAATGAATAATAGCAATTTTTTTATTAATTTTATCAAACTCCAAGAATCAGACAGAATGTATGAACCACGTACAGTGAAACTTCCCTTTAACGGACAGCCATGGGGAACGAGAATGTGTCCGTTAGAGAGAAGTGTCCGCTAACAAGAAGTCTGAGGGAGAAAAAAAAAAAAGAAAAAAGAAAAATCGTTAAACGTTTAATGTAAAATTAAATTAAATTATATACAGATTTTGCACAATATTTTTGTAAATAATATACATACAATTGTGCTATGCATATTATGACTTTATCTTATACAGTAATCACTTATTTTCTTCTGCACCTTCTTCCAGCTGATAATTTTGTTTTCAACATTTGTTTGGAGTGAAGAAACCATTGAAAGTCCTTCAGTATCTTTTTCAGCAGCAAAAAACTTTTTTAAACGATTGATTTGTATGAGCGCTTCTTCTATTTTCATCGGTGGTTCGTAGTTAATATGTTCTTTGACAGAATGACCTCCTTCCATTTCTTCATCCTCATGAGGAACTTCTTGAAAAATATCGATGATAATGTCATTGATATCTAGAGCACCATCTTCTGTAGTGAGGTTCGAGTCTATATCTTTGTAGCCAGGGTCACTTGTAGCGGAAGTATCGTACATTATCAATAGATGTTGAAGTTCTTGTTCTTCTTGGTGCTCCACATTGCTGTTCACAACTTCAATTTTTGCGTTTGAGAAGCCAGACTTTACAAAACAGTTCACGACAGTTTGTTTTCTAATTGCGTTTACTGAAGAGGAAATCCATTGAATCGCATCTAGGATGCTGAGTTTCCTAGATGCGATTCAATTTTGAACCTGAGTTTCTTTGCAAGGTCACTCGCACACGTTACATCATTCATGTTTGCAATGAGATGTCTTAAAACATGTTTTCTGTAGTGAAGTTTAAAATTTTTTATTATTATACCTTGATCCAAGGGCTGATACTCTGCAGATGTGTTTGGTGGCAGAAAAACGATTTGAATGTTGGACAATTCAATGTGCGGGTGAGATGCAGCATTATCCATGAAAAGAATAATTTTTCTGTTTTGACGAATCATGTTTTGGTTAAAGTGACTTATCCATTCGCTCATGATATCTCGTGTCATCCACGCTTTTTTATTAGACTTCCAGTCAACATTCAATAGATTCAACTTTATGCCCTTGAAACATGACTTGAAACTTGAACTTTATGCCCTTGTGGTTTTCCTATAACAAGAGGTTGTTCAAAGTCTCCCAGCATATTTGTACACAATAGTAGTCAAGCGTTCCTGAGAAATTTTTCCACCCTGGCACTTTTCGTTTTTTAGACTCATTGTTTTTTCAGGAATAGCTTTAAAAAACGACCTTGTTTCGTCACAGTTGTAAATATCCTTAGCTTCAAAATCACGACATAAATCTTCCAATTTGATGGTCCACTCTGTTACAACCCCAGTATCAACAGATCCACCTTCACCACTTACGGTTTTCCAAGAAATTTTATGCTGAATTTTGAACTTGTCTAGCCATCCCACAGAAGCTTTGAACTCATTTACTCTCATAGATTTCACAACCTCCAAAGCCTTTTCCCTAATAATAGGCCCATTAATGGGAATTTTTTTAGCATGTGTGCGACAAAACCACTCATACGTAACATTGTCAATTTGAAGTCCAACAGTTTCCGGGAATGATTTTTGAACCTGATCATTTACATGTTACCAAAATTGTTTGAGAAGTTAATTTTTTTTTTCTTTAGGATGTCACTTACCTGCGTCTTCCCGATTTTGAATTTTGCAGCGAGGTTGCGAACACTATTTTTTTTTTTGCTGATCATACGCATTAGTGAGTTCGACTTTATCTTTTAAAGTTAAATGTTTACGAGAAGACATTGTGCACTTCGCATGATACTGAAAACTGAAACTCAAAAGACGAAAGGCCAACAAAATTCCCTCCTCCCTGCACACACCGAATTCATCAGAAGTTTTACACTTGCCTTAAAATTCTTGAAAAAGGGTTTAGAACCGCGACGTAAACCTTGATAAAATTCAGAGAATCGGAAATAGAAAATAAACACACGATTGAGGCAATACGTGGAAGAAACGTTCCTAGAAAAAGGGCCATGAGCTCGCCCGCTGTCCGTTATGGGGAGATCAAATTAAGTGCTAATCTAAACGAAACAGTGCAGATTGCCTGTCCGCATCCGTTACAGAGAATGTCCGCTAGACAGAAGCTGAAAACATGTTAAAACCAATAGAGGAGAGTTGGGGAATTTGAAAATATCCGTTAAAGAGAGGTGTCCGTTAGAAGTTTCACTGTATATTCACAGAATTAGATTGAATTTTATTGAACATTGCTTCTGAAATAAATGGCTTCATTTGAGATGTTTAGTGGTCAGTGATAGTTATTTGGTCAAAATCAGTTGTGTTTATGTGTAACGTATTGTCTGCCAGTTTATGTATAGTGATATGCTTGGCATTAACTGAGCTTTTACATTGTTGAAAATGAAAAGATGCCATATTTTTGGGATTTGCCATTGTTACTTAGTATCACATAACAAACATATGATGAGATAACTACTTGGTGGCTTACTATTGGATCTGCAAGAAAGTTGATTCTTCTAAGATATAACATTTTTCCCTGCCCATTGTTTTTGAAGTTTTTTTGTCAACAGTGACAGTGTTACAGCATGCTTTGTTGTCTCAAACTGGTTTCCTGCATATGATTGTGTGATGATGTCTTCTGATATTTAGTTAAATGCCAGTGCTAATTACATTGGTCTCTCTGTGAAAGGTGTGCATATCTCTGAAATGTCAATGTAATTAAAATATCTATACAATTTAGTGCATTTGCATCATTTCTGTACATAGCCAACTACATAAGTAGCCATAAATTGGCATCATTAAGTATATCTCATATTGTGAATACCTTCACGAGTTTCCATGATATAAGAATAAGTAACAATAGTCTTCTCCAATAGTGAAGCGTTACTTGTTTGAAGTAGTGCAATAACATGACAACTCATTGTGATGTAGTTGGCTATGTACAGAAATGATGCAAATGCACTAACTTGTACATTAGTTAAATTATTTACGTAACCTGAGGCTTTAGTCCTAAACTATACTGTAATTAAAATATCTTTAAGGTCAGTTTATTACTATAATGAATAACCACTCTTATACTAAATGAAATTAATAATATAGTATATTAAGCTTATAGCTCAAACCATTATACATTTAAGGTGACGTTTCAGGCATCTTACCAATACCCATCATCAGACCATGCTGATGCTACCAGAACCTGATGTGCAAACAATTATGTAATGTCCTTCCCTAACTATATCTTTAATGTGTTCTGTGAAATAATAACACTTACACACTCTGTTTGTTTATATAGTTAGTTTATTATGAACTAAAAGATTGAAATTTGCTGTTATGTTTACAATTTTATATAGTATTATTTGTTAGAGTATGTGTATTAGTGTTTGGTGGAGAGTAATGAATAAAAGGAAGACATACCGAGATAAATCTGTGGAGAATGCACAGGCAAAAAATGTTAGATTGTTAAAGAATTCAAATACGTTTGGGTGACTTCGTCCAGGATTAACCAATCATAATTGAAAGGGAAATGATAAGGGGTTCTCTGTTTCTGTGATGATCAATGTTTAATACCACAATACCAATTTTAATAGGCTTTTGAAATTATATAAAATGGTATAATAGTATTTAAAAAAGTATAATAGTATAATAATAATAGATTTAAAAAATTATAAAATGTGTGCATAGTGCACATTGATCATTGTTGACCCGACAGAGAATGAAAGAGATAAAACTTAAAGATATAAGCAAATTTACCACGTCATCCAAGACTAAAAAACCACAGGTGGACCTTAATGTAGTCGAAAAAGAAATGGAGGAGTTAATAATGTATTGATATACACCCCTGTGTGTTGGACATGGTAAGTCTGCTTATATCTTTTAGTTTTATCTCTTTTCTTCTCTGTCAGGTCAACGTTGATCAATGTACACTGTGCACACATTTTATACATTTTTAAATCTATTATTATTATACTATTGTATCTTTTTAAATACTGTTAACCATTTTATATAACTTCAAAAGCCTATTAAAATTGGTATTGCCATACTACATATTGATCATAAGAGAAACAGAAAACCCCTTATCATTTTCCTTTCAATTTAGGTGGTTGAACCGGATGAAATCACCCAAATTGTAGGTATCCCTGCAGATGTGCTGGTGGTCAAGGCCTCCTTGAGATTTGCCTTGAAGAGAGGAGTCCCCCAACAGGTTTTCAGCATCTGGCCATGCCCAGTTGGGCAAGCAGGTTCTGCCTTAGATTTACCAACAGAACGGAGGAGCATTAATGATGAATTGGAGGCCATATGTCAAAACCAGTGCACCAATTCTGAGAAGGGATGACATTTATATGTTTTTATTCCCTCTGTACAGACTGTGCTGGCAAAGGCCAGCTTCAGTATGGGTTAGCAGCCTGCTGTGTCCTGACTGGATATAGCTTGAGGTCAAGACTGTTCCGGTTGGGGCATGTCACCTCGAAGATGTGCTCTTGTGGAGAGCCAAAAACTGGTCTTCATATTATACTGCAGTGTCCACAATATCTGGACCTCTAAGCGAGGGAGGGTGGCTTGCTCTTTCCTGTTCCAGTTTGGTGGAGCTCTGTGTTAACAGACAGTTTTTCAGCTTGTTTGCTAACTTCATTAAAAATGTATTTATAAGAAGGGTACAAGTTGCTAGATGGGGAGACTTACTCCTCGTGGTGGGGATGCCCATCCCTGCCGCCATGCCAAATGGTCATTTCTGTCTTAATTTCCTTTGTGTTTTGTGTTAATTTAATATCTTAACCTACTGGAATGTGGTTTCTGATGCAATACACAAATGAGAACTAGTCACATATGGGCAAAAATCCTAGTTCTCATCCTAGTCAACCGGCCTTGGTCGTGACTAGGATGAGAACTCTCTCAAATGACAAATTACTTCATGCTATTGGCTTGGAAAAAACATATGAAAGTATGTTCAAGATCCCAAATGCAGTAAAGTACTATGGTTTAGAGTGCCTGTGGTGATATAAAGTTAAATGAATTACTCTCTAGTCTGTAGGGAGGTTGCAGAAAATACTGTTGTTTTCTATTTGTTGTTTTGCAACAAATAAACATTGTATTATGTAGTAGTGGGAAAAGAAGGAGAACTTTTTACCAGGGAGAAGTAATATAACAAAATGAATCAAAAAAGTTCTGCCGTTGTATATAAAGAACTGGATTAATGAAACATTTTGTTAAGGCTCTGAATAAAAAGAAGTTGACTCTGCTGCCTAAGGGAAGTGTTTCCCAATTTAACAGCTGCAAAACTGAAAGAAGGAATTTTAATTGGGCCTCAAATAAAGACACCCAAAGATATGTATTTTGAAATGAAGTTACAGGATACCAAGCTAGCAGCTTGGCGATCAAAGCAGTTGTGCATGGATTTATTGGAAGAAGGAAAGAAGTTAATTATGAATCTCTGGTGTCAACTTTACTGCAATGTTATAATGATATAAACTACTGAATATCTTTGAAAATTCATTTTCTTCATTCCAACCCCAATTTTGTGATGAGCAAGTGGACTGCTTTCATCAGGACATATCTTTGATAGAAAAGTTCTACTGAGGTTGCTGGGATACTACCATGATGGAGATTATTGCTGGTTAAGAGGGAAAGCAAAATGGATTCATTCTAAGAAAAACTCTCCGAGTGGCAATCATTTCTAAGGAAATAGAATGTATGTCTTGCATTTTACGTTTGATGAAAATATTTTTAAATGGATGACTCATTTTTAAGCTAGCATATATATTACTGTATATTTCAAATTAGTCATTCATTAAGATCTTTTGATGGAGATGAAATAGAGATGTAATAATTTTGGTATTTTTTGGATTAGCACATTAGTTTCCTGAATTTGTGGCTTTTTTCTACAAGGTACTCTTTTTTTTTTTTTTTCTTCCAGCCAGTGTAATTTTATTCATGTAGGCTGGCTGAATAGGTGTGAGTGTGTATTCTCTCATGACATTCATGTAATCGATCCCATCACAAAATTAGATGTGCCAGTTAAAGGCAAAAACAGATTTGTCATTAGCATCCAAAGATCTATCTAGTCTATGCACACGCATGCACGCACACACACACTTATTGATTACTGAATTGTGATCACCCCATCCATAACGGACTATGCTACATAGCTTGCAGAATAAAAAGCTGAATGACTTTGTATGCCTGGATGAATATAGAACAGTGATAATTTGCATCTGGTCGTGGAAGTCAAAGTGATAAAAGTAGCAGTTATGGGATGAGGCAAATATATCACATAGTTTCAAAGGGGCATGACTGTGGGAGCCCAGCGTAGTGTGCTTCCATACCAGAATCGGCACATCTTATTGGTTGCTCACAGCCCACTGTGGTTAAGGTGTACAAAGAATGACGTTGAATGGGTCAGATCACTTCCTGCCAAAAGAACTGTAAAGAGTTATGCAAGTTTAAAACTTATGGATGTTTGTGATGAGAAAAGGGTGCAGCACATTCTGTGGGCTGAATGGCAGGTCACTATACTATAGTTGACATTACAATACAGTATGGGGATACAAGAACTGTATCCCAAATGATAATGCGCTGCACACTTAGATGTATGGGGTTTCACATCAAATGACTCAAGTCGATCAAATGATTCAAATGATGGCAAATGCTGTGGTGTCAACAACATGCTGATTGGACACTGGAGGACTGGAAACAAATGTGCTGGTCAGATGAGTCTAAATACCTGGTGCAACATACCAATGGACATTGGTATGTTGCACCAGGGTTACAAAATTTTCAGGGTTACATTCTTGATTTTCTAATGCTGCTTTAATTTGGTTATTTCTTCCAACTTTTTCTCGCATCTTTGGACAAACTATAAACCTTTCCCTCTTACAGATTGTCTTAATTCCAAAACACATAAAGATCCCTTTAAAGCAATTTTTTCCTGCTCACTTTTATTATATTTATTATGTTATTCTTAGTAGGTCTAGCACAACAAATCTTTTACTACAAACTTATTATCACAAGCATTACATAGCAAACAACAAGTGGACATTGTCTAATTATATATCACTTGATGAACCTGCTGAGGTAGCTGACAAACCAAATGAGTATTTTGCATCTACATTCACACATGAGGAGGTCTGTAGGGAAGTGGAGGCCAGAAGCTTATCAAACTCTGGCAGGTTTGATAAGCTGATCTTGTAATGATTTTGTAATAACTGATGATTTTGTAATAACAAAATCATGATTTTGTAAATGATTTTTAATAACTGAGAGTAAAGTGAAGGAGAAATTGTTGAAATTGAACATAAGAAAGGCATCTGGGGTGGATGGGATCTACCCAGTTATATTAAAGGAAGTAAGCAAACCCTTCCCCATAATTATGAAAGCTTCCTTGAACTCAGGGGAGGTCCCCACGGACTGGAGATGCACAAATGTGTTCCCAATTCACAAAGGGTGACACGAGTAATTACAGACCTGTTAGTCTTAACTTCTTTTCCGGGAAAAATAATGGAGTCACTATTAAGGAAGCAATGCAGGATCATCTAGACAAGACTACAGTTAAAGTTCAGACACAGCATGGGTTTGCTAAGGGGAAGTCTTGTCTGACAAATCTGATTGGATACTGTGATGTGATCACAAAGGAATTGGATGCAAAAAATAATTTTGATATCATATACTTGGATTTTAGCAAAGCTTTTGATACTATGGCACATGGAAGACTACTGTACAAATTGGAGCAGCATGGCATTAAGGGCAAGTTGCTACAATGAATAAAAGGATGGTTGAGTGGGAGAAGATAGAGAATGGTTATCAATGGATACTGCTCTTCGTGGAGTAATGTTTTATTCCACTAATGTTATTAGTGGAGTCTCCCAGACTTTGGTGTTTGGCCCATTGTTGTTTTCAGTATTTATCAATGATATTGATGAATGCATATCAGGGTTAATGTCTAAGTTTGCAGACGATACGAAGGTTGGCAGGTTTGTTTATGACAGTAACGACAGTATGCTACTGCAACAACAGGATCTAGAAAAGTTGAGTAGATGGGCTGAGAGGTGGCAACTGAAGTTTAACTTTGACAAATGTAAAGTACTGCATATGGGTAGCAGTAACCCCAGAGTAACATATCAACTGGGTGGTACTACGCTCAGGTTAATGGAGAATGAAAAGGACCTGGAGGTCCTTGTGCAGTCAGATGTGAAGTTTTTTGCACAGTGCAGACAGCCTGCAAGAGTAGCTTATGGTGTCTTGTTAATAATATACAGGAATTTTGCTAGCAGGGATAAGGGGTGATTGTCCCCTTGTATAAAGCAATGGTCAGGTGACAACTGAGTACAGGTCTGCAGCCCTCATTTTAGGAAAGATGTAGAGCTGCTAGAACAAGTACAGAGAAGGGCAACATGATTGGCGAGTGGAACAAAGGGTTGGTGTTACCAAAAAAGGCTTAAGTTCTGCAAATTGCAGTTCGAGGTGATCTAATTGAGGTGTACACAGCCTGGAATGGTTTGAGCAAGCTCAATCCTAATGGGATTCTTTCTCTTGTTCAAGATTACTCACCTGAGGGGACATAAATTCAAATTGAGGAAAGACTATTGTATGCGGAAATTCATGTTTAAACAGCAGGTGGTTGATAGTTTGAACAAACTTCCATCCGTTGCAGTGGAGGTCATCAACTTAAATAAGTTCAAGGCAGAACTAGACAAACATTATTTGGAGTGAATGGATGGGTGAAATGGGATGGGGTTTTTTTTTGTTTTTTTTTTTTTTGCTGGTGCTGAGCTTGGCTTGCTTTCTTGTATCATATTGCCTCTACTAATGCTAATACTTATATGTCAGCTGTTACTTATCAGGTTATTTATCATGCTGGTTCAATGCATTGGCTTAATTTTATGCAGTCTTCTAATTTTTCTCAAGAATGAACTTTATACAGTAAATACAAACTTAGTTTATACAAAGTACTCATTTATATGAAGCACATACCATGCCCTTGTGAAAGAATAGGCTCTTCTTTGTAAATATATTCATTTATTATAAAATTCAATTAATATGTATTACAAATTTTCACCTTGTGAGAAATAAATATTGTTATTTTGTATATTTAATGCAAATCTTGGCACAGTTGTCCGCTTATTGCCACTATTATTGCCTCTGGCCACCTTGTTCCCTGCTTCCCGAAGGATGGCACTGACTTGTTAGAATTTACTTTTGTGTAAATAAAACCAGTTTATGATAGCTACCATGTAAATGCACTCTATAAAACATCATTGTGAAGGGTGAGCTGTTAAATTAACAAAAGAATAAAAACAGTTTTTCTAAGTTTGCATACACTCCCTCACTCTCCATGGGATTAAGTCAGTTGCAATTGTTATGCCAGTTCAAAGAGTCTTTTGGTACAGTACATTCTATTTTTTGTGCCATTGTATCTGAGCTGATGTCTTTTTTGGAACTTGTGTCTTTAAATTAATTTAAAGTTTGTTAATATTAAATCTCATCTAGCAGTGTTATGGCGACAAAAAAGGAAATGGACGGAATTAAACCTGGAAATTAAACTGAAAATTATATAAGAGGCTGATAGGATGGAACAGAGCGAAACTGACATTGCAAAGGAATACAACATCCCTTTACCTACTTTATCTACAATACGGAAAAACCGAAAAAAAACTTGAAGTGCATGACACTGTAGCAGTGATAAAAAACAGGAAACAAATTCATGGTGCATAACACAAGGAGCTTGAAACAAAACTTTTCGAGGGTGCTAACAAATCCGTGCATCTAATTTGCCAATATCAGGTCCGATTTTGCAAGAAAAGGCAAATTATCTAATTCAGCAACATGGAATTAGCAACTTCAAATGCAGTGGCTGTCTCCATAGGTTTAAAGATAGGAATAACTTGGTTTCGCAAAATGTTTTCTGCAAGTCTGGATTAGTCAACAAAGAAAAGGCTACAGACTAGCTATGTTCTGTACGGCCCTTTCTTGAAAAATATGAGGCAAAGGATATTTTAAATCTTGACAAACAGGTTTATTTTATAATTTTCTGCCAAACAAAACAAAGTTTTGTTTTTCTGCCATGACAAGACTCTCTTTGCTATTCAAAGAGAGTCTTGTCATGGCAGAAAATTAAGTAAACAAAGAATCACTATGCTGCAATTCAGATGGTATGAGGTATGAGGTATATTGAGGGTCTAGCGGCTCCTGGGATTTCTCCCATCTCCGCGAATGTTCTATGTATCGGTGACAGTACCCTGTCAAAGCCAGAGATTTAGAAGTGTGTGGGTCATGAGTAGTGTTATATGTTGTGCCCATTGTTTATCCGGCTTATTGGCCGCCAGGCCCCTAATGGGACCAGACGTTGCCCATACCTTGCCACGTGGAGGCTAGCCGGGTGTTACCATTGAGTCAATTGTACTCTGGCAGGTCCTGCCACTTACTTTCCTGGGATTTTAGTGGCTAGGACCTAAAATAAAATTGGAACGACCGCGGTTGATTTTAATTCACTTACATTAAAGCGCTAATATGGGGTTTGACGCTGAAGGCCTGTTTCTGAAGTGCCTAAAAGGTTGGGCGAAATTTTTTTGGTGTATTTTAAATTTGGACGTGTAGGGCTATACACTGTGCAAGAGAAAGAGCTGGGAGGGGAGAGTGAAGGCTGGGGGGTGAAATAGGAAGAAGAGGGTCGATAGGATAGGTGACCCCCAATTATTCAGTGAGGCATGCCCATGCCCCACCAGAGGGAAGGAATGGTGTGGCAGGGAAGAGAGGAGACAGCAAGTCGTCACCTCCCTCCCCTGCCGGGTGTGGGAGTAAAAGAATTGCACTGCACAAGAGAGTGCAGAGCCTTGAGCCAATATGGCTCCGTTGAGGCAGAAACTTGGAGTTTCTCTATCTTCGTCGGTCTTCTGTCATTGGTAGCGTTGGTATCCAGATTTGTCCTACAGCTATGAACACTGGTCAGGTCCGTTGTTAGTCTGTTAGCAATGGCTGTGGTTCTCTTCATCATGGGAAGATCCGCATCTCCATGGGGTTATTCTTGCGATCGCTGGTTTTAGATGATTAGTAGTGAGCAGGTTCCTGAGGGAGGTTCTCCTTGAGTCCTCTCCACGCGTGTTCTGTGTCTCTTTTTATTTATTTATTTATTTTATTTTATTATTTTTTTATATTTATCTTCTGTAGATGGCTATCAGTGTTTTACGCCTACCAAATAGTTTTTGGGCATATTCCTTTAGCTCCCTGTATTCCTCTAGTGAGTCCAATAGATGTGATTCCAAGTTCTTGGGGAGGTAGTGTATTGCAGTGATCAGTCTGCACCTGAGGTCCTCATAATGGGTGCAATCATACATAATGTGCTCCCAGCACTCAAGCTCCCCGCAGGCACAGCTCGGATCCACCTCAATCCCCAGCGCTGCCAGCTTGGCTTTAAAGGCCCCGTGACCAGTCAATAAATAGGTGGTGTATAAGCCAGGTTGAAACCAAGTTGGGGGACTGGGGTACATCCTGTTGATGTTCGGAATGAATTTCCTGGTGATATTTCCCTTATATGAGTTGGCCCAGCGCTCCTGCCAAACTTGCATCAGGTGTTTTTGCAGTCTTGTCTTTTCATTTTTTTGTGGTGCATTAACGTCCACAGTATAGCCATGGTGTGTACAAGGTATTCCTTTCTCTATGTGGTAGTTCATTCCCCTGCGCGTGATCTCTAAGTCAAGGGGGAGAGCTCCGGCCAAGACCTGCAGTGCGTGGGTACTGGTTGTCCTACAAGCACGTGTAACTGTCAGTAGGTTCTTTGCGTTGCATCAAGGATGCGTCGGTTTGCTACAGTTGCTGTTTTGGGAAACCATATTGCTGAGGCGTAAGTGATGATGGGTAGGAAGGTTGTTTTATAAAACAATGACAGGGTGCGTTGGTTTAACCCCCAGTCCCGCCTGGCGATCCTAGCCACCAATCCAGAGTATCTTTTAATTTTGGCTCTGATATACGTTATATGGTGTTTAAAGGTAAGATTACCATCCAGTATAACCCCTAAATATTTTAACTGGGTCACTAATTTTATTGTGGTAGGTCCCACCTTTATTTGTGGCGGTCTACGTATATCAAGCTTGCCTTTTAGCAGGATGGAGGACGTCTTTGTTGTTGATATCGTCAGGCAGTGGGTTCTGGTCCAGTTTTGCAATATCAGCATTGCCTGATTGGCCTTTTCCTCTAGCTGGGCCCTGCTATCTGCAGCAATGGTGAGGACCAAATCATCAGCAAAGGCCTGGGAGCGCACATCACCGAGGTGCAAAGCCAAGAACTCGTCCAGAACCATATTCCACAGGAGCGGCCCCAGAACAGAACCCTGGGGACAGCCCCTGCGGACATCACGATTCACTCTACCATAAGGTGCTTCCACGATGGTAGTACAAAATTACACCCACTTGTGATTGGTAAGTTTTCCAAGCCAAATGTTTTAAAGATGTTAACCAACTTCCCTGTGATTATGAGGCCAATAGAAGTCCATGGCTTACATTCAGAATTTTTCAGTCTTGGTTATCAAAAGAGGACAGAAGAATAGCTTCAGAAAAGAAGGAACACTTTGATGATTCTAGATCATTGTACAGCACATTCTGCTGAGACACTTAAGTTGACAAATATATGGCTATTGCTTTTACCTCCCAATACCACCAGTTTTATGCAGCCACTGGATCAAGGTATTATTTATAACCTTAAGAGAGCATATAGAGCCTGCCTGATAAGGTACTTGATTTGCAACATAGAAGGAGGGAACAATTTGCAGCCAAACTGAAATATCTTGGATGCTATCCATAATCTTGTTATTGCTTGGGACAGTATTGCATCAAGTGTAATAATCAGCTGCTTCAGAAAGAGTGGCTTTGGAGAGAATATCATTGAAAAACAGCAGACAAATGTGATAGCAACATTGAGGAATGGGGAAATTTGAAGGAGCATTTGGATTTTGTTAGCAAATTTAAAAAGTTTGTGAAGGTGGATGATGAAAAAAAAAAAAAAAAACTATATATCTGTATATATAAAGAAATTTTGAAAGCGTAAATGCAGCACAGGAAGTGGGTACCTAGACAGCGCTAGCGTCGATGTCAATTGCTTTCTCCTCGTTCGCCAGTGTGCACGTGTTGCAAGCCAAAACAGCAGTGCGGAGCACACGCTTCTTGATTAGACCGGGGTTTGAGCCTGTAACCACGAAACGGAGGATGCGGAAAGGTCAGGAAATGACCACCGCATATCCCCGGAGCAATATGGCCTTAGTTGCTAATGCTCCTAAAAACCAAATTACAACAACAGCTAGGCACCTCCATAGCCAGGTGGGAAGGAGCAGCAGTGCATAGCACACGCTTCTTGATTAGACCGGGGTTCGAGCCCGTCACCACCAAATACGGAGGTTGCAGAAAGGTCATTCAGGGAATGACCACCGCATATCCCGGAGCAATATGGCCTTAGTTGCTAATGCTCCTAAAAACCAAATAACAAAACTAACAAACATAACAACAGCGAGCCAAAAATTTTAATAATTTCCTGTGATCATTAATGTCTTATTATTCTAAATGAATTATCTAACTATGTCTTCTAAGCGTAATGATGAATCTGTGCCTGCACATGTTAAAAAACGCAGCAAATCTCTAATGATTGAAGTGAAAATGGACATTATTCATCATATGGAATCTGGTGAGCAGCGTTCAGAAGTGTGAAAGACCTTAAATTTAGCACCTTCTACTGTTACGACCATTATGAATAATGCTGAGAAGATCAAGCAGTCACATACAGTAATTGTTAATGTAAACATTTCTAGAACAACTTATTCAAGGACTGAGACAATGGAGAAGATGGAGAAGTTATTAGTGATGTGGATAGACGATAAGAACCAAAATAACATTCCTGTAACACAGGCAGTGATTATGGACAAGGCTAGGAGCTTGTTCAATGAAATTAATGAGGAATTTGGAGGGACGACTGAATTATTTTCAGCTAGCAGGGGCTGGTTTTCCTGATTCAAAAACCAGACCAGAATTCACAATGTAAAAATTACTGGTGAAGCTGCTGGTGCCGACACTTGAAGGTGCTGAGGAATATTCTCCTATATTCCAAAAAGATGAAGGCTACTACACCCCAGACTTGGTCTTTAATGTTAATGAAACGTGGTTGTACTGGAAGAAGATGCCTGGTAGAACATACATAGCCTATGAAGAGAGGTCTCCCCCGGTTATAAGACTTGAAAAGATCAGCTTACATTACTTCTGGGTGGTAATGCATCAGGCACTTTAGTTAAAGCCAATGTTGGTGTACCATTCAGAGAATTCACGTGTTATGAAGGGCACTGTGAAGACTCGCCTTCCTGTTTTCTGGCACTCTAATAAGAATGTGTGGGTGACCTAGACCCTTTTTATTGAATGGTACACTTCATATTTTTGTCCAGAGGTGGCCCAATTTTGTGCAGCAAACAACTTGCCCAAATACGTTTTAGTCCTCGACAATTCTCCAGGAGATCCAGCCAACCTTGAAGATATCCCTAACGATGTTCTGAATGTGAAGGTCATTTATTTTACTGTCATTTTGTTTGAAAAAATAACCTGAGTGGACTTGCTGGGATACCTTTTTTTTTGTGTACGACCTTCAAAGGGATTGTCGAGGTAGTGCAGGCATCTAATTCAGTGACTGTGAGGGACTACTGGTGGTCCTACAGCATCCTTAAGGCCATAAGTAATATTGCTGCAGCCTGGAAAGAAAGTGTTGCAATCATGCATGAATGCCGTTTGGAAGAAATTGTGGCCTGATGCAGTGTCTTACTTTTTTGAGTTTGAGCCAATTTTAGTAGTGGCTGAAGATGTCACTCGGATGGATGAGGATGTTGGCTTTGACAAGGTTGACATTGATGATGTTAGTTAGTTGCTGCAAAGTCATGGTGAGCTTCTTTCAAAGGAGGACTTAGAGGAGCTGGTTGCCCAACTGGCTAAACAGAATTCTGATGAGGAAGAGGAAGAGTAGGAGATTGTGCCAGTTAGGATCCTCACCACAAAGACACTTCAGTCAGCTTTGGCACAAATACAGACAGGCTGTGAAACTATATGATAATGACCCAGACTGGGAATGCAGCTCTTCCATCCAAAGAGCTGTTACTAACATATTGAAGCCCTACTACAATATGTTAGAAGAAAGAAAGAGAAGGCTCAACAGACATCATTGCTGCAGTTCTTCTCTAAGGCCAAAGAATCTGCAGAACTGGTCCATCTATCAGGCCCATCCCATTAATGCCACCCCATTATGCCACTGTCAAAGAACATTAATAAGGGGGGACAGACAGTGGTGATACTATCTAATAAACATTTTACACTGCATGTTAGAAAATTACATTGAAGCCTTGAGAAACTGGACAAGAGTTTTGTTTGAATGAAATTGTATGTGCATATAGTCCTGTGTGAGCCTTGTTTTATTTATTATTTACTCAGTTTTAGGCATATAACTTCACTCTGGTATAGTTGGACATGCTAGTGAGATAGCTAAAACAGGAAATAACATGATAATAAATATGCAAATGGAAGAGTGGGATATATATATATATACCCACACACAGGGTGATTCACTACCAGTGCGACAAACTTGCAGGAGGTGTAGGAGGCACAAAGACGAATCGGAATCACATAGCATTGCGGGGTCCGAAATGCCTTCGTCATGCGGTAGAGGATGTTGAACGGGAGGTCGTGTGAACAGCGATCCCGCTGGAAGTCAGCATTTGCGAACCGGTTCCCGAGGCAGTAGGATGGACGAGTATTGAAACGTTGAACTGGCCGACATGCACCTCGCATGTGGAGCTGCGGACTGTAACGGACGCGCCGCTGTGCGCTTGTACCAGGAACGTTTCCCGCACAGGCATGCTCCTCTCATACGATTTTCACACATGTGCACAGGTTATGTGAGACTGGTTGTTTCAAGAGCGGTACCATGAATCAAGAGCGAACGAGGATGCCAGATAATGAGGAGAATGTCCTACATCTTGCAGAAGGCAATCCGAGTATGAGTACGAGTACTCGAGCGATAGGCCAACAATTGGGTATTTCCCAATTCACTGTATGGAGGATACTGTCAACAAACCAAATGAGTTCATACCATCTGTAACGCATCCAATCATTGGAGCCTGCGGATTATCCATTCCGGAGGACTTTTGCTACTTGGTTTCTTCAACAGAGTGCGGCAGACAGCGCATTTGCTGCTTCCGTATTGTTCACGGATGAGACAAGTTTCACAAGAGAGGGAACCTTCAATCAACATAATGCCCATTTGTGGGCTTTGGAAAACCCCCATGGTACGCGAACACGTGCAACTCAACGCCGTTTCTCTGTCAATGTTTGGGCCGGTATTGTTGGAGACCACCTCATTGGACCGTACCTTCTGCCCCCCCCTCGTCTGGACGGTAGGGCATACTTGATCTTTCTACAGCAAGTCCTGCCTGAACTTATTGAAGAAGCACATGTTCCTCAGTCTTTGCGCCGCTCATTGTGGTTCCAGCATGATGGGGGCTCCCCCACATTACACCAATGACGTCCGCCAACACCTAAACGTTAGATTTGGACAGCATTGGATAGGTCGTGGTGGTCCGATTCATTGGCCTACTAGATCGCCGGACCTATCATGCCTGGACTTCTTCTGCTGGGGTCAAATGAAGATATTAGTGTACAAGACCCCCTGTTGATTCAGTTGAAGACCTCGTCATTCGCATCTCTGTAGCTGCCAGAGAGATTCGAGATACGCCAGGAATCTTCCAGAACATTAGGGATTCCATGCGGCGGCACTGTGAAGCCTGTGTGACTGCTTCTGGTCTAACTTTCGAACACCTTCTGTAGCACGGCTTTTTGCCAATGTAAAACTTGTCATTAAAATGATTTCTGTTACACTAACGAGTTGCTGTTTCTGTTCTTTTTCTTTGCTTCTTTGTTCACGCGACCTCCCGCATGACAAAGGCATTTCGGACCCTGCAATGCTATGTGATTCCGATTCGTCTTTGTGCCCCCTACACCCCCTGCAAGTTTGTCGCACTGGTAGTGAATCACCCTGTATATATATAAATAACATGATAATAAATGTGCAAATTAGAGCGTGGGATATATATATATATATACAACAAATGAACAATATAAATTAACATTTGAGGGATTGGAGCGCATCAGCTGGTAATTTTGTTGAAAAATGGCAGTTCTATAAGTCCTATTGCCACACAACTGCTCACTATTTATTATGAGCCAGGTCATAAGATTTATTGTATTTTATGGGAATATCCATTGTAGGCTTCTGAGCTGGTCATAGTTGGAGTGTAATGGCCTCACTTGGGTTTCGTGTGCTATCCTTTTCACTGTGTGGAACAGAAATAATTTCAGAAAAGATTGGGCATCTGTTCTGGATGTGAGTAATTTTGCCTGGTTGATAAATATTAGTCGGATCATGATTATTTTCCAGGGGGTGTAGTTAAAGTAATATGAAGGATGCTTCTTGAGATTGTAAAAAGTTTTCTGAGTTTCCTCTTTACCAAATGTTGGATCCAGTATTCTATACTGAGGAAGGGTTTGAGTTGATTAGGCAGTGCTGAAGACCAGACAGCAGGTGCATAGAGACAGGGGAGAAGTATCTCAGGACATATTGTATTTTGTGGCTTGGATCGTAAACACTGGTAAGTTCTTGCTTTGCTCTCCAGAGTGCTGCAAGAGTCTTTCTTGGTGTTTGCAAAATGTTACGAGAAGGTGAGTCATTCATCCCAGGTGACTCCTAAATTGCTATGATGCATGACTCTCTTGACAGGAGGGCCACCTAGTAAGACTGCGTTGTTATTTTTAGTTCATTTTGTTTGAAATAACCTGAGTGGACTTGCTGGGATACCTTTATAGTCAGATTAGCCACTCAGTTGAATGCCCACCTCAAAGCCTAGGGTTTCTTATTTTTGGGCTCTTCTCTGTTGAAGATGTTTGCAGTAGGTTGTTGTGTTGTTGGATTATTATTAAATTTTCATATGTCAGCAGGCTTCCTTTCATAAGGAAGCCTGCTGACATATGAAACGTCCTTTATGTTGATGAAAGGTATTTATCAGAATGTCTCTGACATTTTATGATATTGACAAGGGTATTAAATTAATTTTTTTCTTTCTAGATTCATCTTAACTCCATTCGACGGTGCGTTCTTTTAAATTACAATCCTGACGAAGAAACTCTAGATTTTAGACACTAGTAAGTAACTACTTATATTTATTTTTGAGAAATGAATTTTGGATTGCTAAGACATGTTTGGTAAATTTAAAACTTCTGAATAAAAAACCAAACTTAACTTTTATTAAAATTGATTTTTCTATTTTTATGAAACCCCAAACATGAAAGGTAATAGAACTTATAGTACTTGGTTTTTAGTTCTATAGTACTTAGTACCATGCATAAGTTGAGACATATTTCCGGAAAATTACAATCTGTAGATTGTAATTTTCAGGAAATATGTGTGAAGAGAGGTTGTTCCAGAAAATGGAAGTTGAAGGGATAAATTAGGAATAAGAAATGAAATGGTTCTGTGAGTTTAATTTGGGCAATAAATGGATGTTGACTGGTGGCAGCATATGTTTGGACTGGTTTGGAAGGAGGAGAAATTATAGAATACAATTCAGAAGAACAGTGCCTGTAGAAGTATCTATTGAAAAGACATGCAGCAGAAATAGAATGCCTGTGAGATAGTGGAGAGACTTTTTAAGAGATGGGTCATTAATTAACCTAGCTGCCCTCTTTTGAATGGAGTCTAGAGGACTGAGAGAGGTTATGGGAATGCCGCTCCAGATGTGAGAACAATATTCTGTGGTAGGGCAGATTTGTACAGAGTGAGTAGCTGTTTAGAAGAAAAGTAATGCCAGGAGTGAAAGAGAAAACCCAGTTTTTTAGATGAAGAGGAAACAATATTTATGATATTCTTATGCCAAGAGAGATTAGAAGTCAGGATAAACCCTAATACAGATATGTGATCTTGTTTGATTGTCAAATCTGAGTGTCATAAAAGGTAGGCCTGGGAGCAGAATTCTTTTTTGTGAAAATATAAGGCAAGGCTGAGTTTTAGAAGGATTGAAATTAACTAAGTTTTCTTTACCCCATTGAAGAATTGCTTGGAGATAAGCATTTAAGGAATTGGTAGTGGATATTCGAGAAATTGGAGCTGTTTGTGTAGGGCAAGGTTTCTCAAACTCGAAGGTGGAATGAAATGTGCAATCATCAGCAAACTATAGATAGCATTTCCAGTCAGTGGAAGAAGGTCATTAATATATAAGAGGAAAAGAGTGGGAGAAAGAACCAAAACTTGAGGAACACCACCATTAGTGGAGAAGTTGAAACAGAGCCATCACCAGGAGGGAGTAATGAGAGGGAGCAGGATGGAGCAGTCAGTAGTCCATAAAATGGAAGCTTATTTAGAAAACCTTTATGCTAAACATGATTAAAAACCTTAGAAATGTTAAGAGCAAATGCTTGAGTTTCACCAGCAACATTAGCCAATATATCACTAGTGGATCAACATTGATGGAATCCATATTAGTGATCATCGATCAAATGGAAGGTTACAGAATAATTTAGGAGTTGGTAGTTAATGGTTTTATCCATTACTTTAGAAAGATTAGAAGTAAGTGCAATGAGATAATAATTAAATGGTCAGGATATGTCAACCCCTTTTTTAGGAATTGGCTGGATATGAGCAAATTTCCAAACAGAAGGAAAAAATACCAGTGATATCAGAAAGTGTAAAATGGTGACAGGGAGCAGGAGTAAGCCTAGGAGCACAAGTTTTGAGAACAAGCGGAGAAATACCATCAGGACCTGGAACTTTCTTTGCATCAAGATTGTTCAGAATTCTTCTAACATCCCTTTGACAGGAGACCACAGGAGGCATTGAGTGGAGTGTACTGGGAATGGTAGGAGATGGCTTACCAAGATTGTCAATATAAGAGCTAGAAGAAATGTAGGATGCTAGTAAGTCAATTTTATATTTGACTGGGTTGAAATAGGACTGTCAGGTTTTAATAGAGGTCGGGGTATAGATTGGAAAAAATTGCAGCCAGTAGCTTTGGCAAGAGACCAGAATGCTCAACTACTGTTTGGTCAAGAAGCAAGTTTTCTGCCCTTACCCTGTTCAAAATCTAGTCTGAACTGTGATTAATAACTGCTTTACAATTGTTGTGAGCTTTGGTGTAGGCAGAAAATGAATTTCGATTATGCATAATGGAAATCCAAAGTTGAGCTAAAAGATGAGATTTTATGGTGTAGTGTGGAATAAAGGGTTTCAGCATTACAAGAATAATTTCGCTGATGTGACCCGAGGAAACATTGACAACAGAAGATTTAAGACATTAATCCAATCAAGGAAATTAATAAAAATTTTGTAGGTCATCCCATTTTGAATTCTTTTAATGTCAAACAACATGAGGCTGAGAATGGTCATGAGACAAAGGCACCATTGGAGAAGAGACCATCACCAAGTTACAGTAGGAGAGGTAAAGATAAATCAGAAGGAAGAGAAAATAATAGGAAAACTATGGATTTGATAAAAAAATTAAAAAAAAACAAAGAGAAACTTAGAAAACATAAATAAAATATAATTTTCTGAAATATGCAAAACTGTATGAAAGAGAAAGAGGGAAATTAAAACTTGTAGTAGTAGGAAAATTGAAAGCAACAGTTTTAAAAATATATTTTGAAAAGGTTATTATTAATGTTTAGAAAATGTGAAATTATTGCTACAAAAGAGAAGGATGGTGCTATTACAAAGAACAAAGATGAAATAGTTAAAAGAATTCAAAAAATTTTACACGGAGCTATATAAGGATAAACATGGAGATTTAGACAAGGAATAACTGGAAGATGAAGGTGAAGAAGTATTACCTGAAGAAGTTGAATTGGCACTAAGAGATATGAAAAAAAAGGGGGAAAGGCTCTAGGAGAAGATGGAACTTGAGGGAATATGGTTGCTGCCCAATTAATTAATCTTTATACAAAATATCTTACAGAAAAATTTGTTGTGGCATAGACTCTATGAGGTGTTGAAACTTTGACACATGGATGCTGGTCTGTGTTGGCTCAGTTGCTTCCAAGGTGGCAACAAGCTATACTGTGAAGAGCTTGTTCCACCTCATCCCACAGGTGCACTATAAAAGTAAGTGGTTAGTGTAATGAAGTTATGATATCTTTTATGAATGCATAGGACCTAACCTTATGACTTCATTTATATTTCAAAAGCTTGCATACAAGGAGATCAAATGTGCAGGAATTACAAACTACTTATATAACACTGCTGCTTTGAAAGAAATTAGTTTGGAATCACAAAAGTACATATTGTTTTCTGAGATGACCCTGTTTTCTTTGTGATATTTACTTTAGAGTTGTTGGATTTGTGAACTAAAAAGCCATAAGAAAAATGATAGAATACATTTAAAATATATAATGGAACCAATAAGGATTACACGTGTCTAGGTCTCCCTCATCAGGAATCATATGGCACTAGTGTCTGAAACAGTCATGGAACACAGCATTTCAGTAATCTCTTAACCTGCCAATAGGTTGGTTTAGAAGGGTTGTGATCCTATGCTAACCACTTAATGAAATACTTATCCAGTGATGACTGAAGACAGAAAAAAGCAGCAGAATATAAATTAAATGGATGAAAATAAAATATATACACAAAAAAGTTGTTAGAAATTACCTGGAACAGAAATAGACTTAGATATTCCCAAAATAACCAACAGAATGGGAGATAACTGTTGATTATAATTTGGGGGGGGGGAGGGGGTAAACCGGAAAATGGTACCAGCATCAACCCTGCTGACACTTGCAGTGGCTTTTCTCTAATTGTACGTAAGTACCGAACACATTAGTCACTATGCCAGTGAGTCCATTTTGCCTCTAATATGGTGTAATTGCAAAATGTGCAAATGAGAGCTTACACTTAGGGATAGCAACTCCAAAATAATTATGCAGTATAGACAAGAGGGAAGGAGGGACCCATGGTGTCTATCTATTGTTTATTCAATATTTGCATCTATAGTTAAGGAAGCCTGAGTCTCACTGAATAAGGCAATTGTAACTTGGACTGCTTCATCCAAGTATGGGGATTCTTAGAATAGTCCAAAGATGGGAAAAGTGTCTGGGGGTATTGGCAAAAGAGTGCTCATATAAAAAAGACTGAATTTGTAAGCTTCAGAGCTTGGTAAAAACTCTGTATGCAAGAGACAGCAACTGAATTTGTAAGAAGTTTTCTTTTACTCAGTGACATGTTAATTATGGAATATGTTACCTTCATGTGTAGTTGAGGCTTAATAGAGGTTAAAATCATAAATCAGCTGGATTGGTATCTCTATGAGGAGGGAAATGCACAGGAAGTTATTTTTTTATTTTACTCTTTTTTAACCTTGGACCTCCTTGCACCATGTGGCTTAATACTAATGCTAGCTCAAATCATTAACAAGACACTATGAACCATGCTACCTGTCTGCACTGCACAGAGAACTTCATATCTTCATGGATAACCCAACCCTTACTTCTCTCCCATTTTAATTCATCTCTTTAAAGTGCATAAGTTATTTTTGGGATTCTGCACTGCTTGACAAAATTAACAGAACTGTACCTCATGCAGCTTGTGATGAAGCGGGACAAAATTTAGTGTGGTGGTATACCATAGAAAAATTATGAGATGAGGAGCCAGCAAGAGACTTTGGACAGGTATATGGGATCATTTATAGGGGCTGTATAAGAATTACTAAAGAGATCACATGACATCAGTATACCATATGATTTCCAACAGCTAAACAGGTCTGATAACAGTGAGCCATGCTTGGTATAAAGGTGTCTATAAGCTTCTGTGACAACAAATCCTATTCTTCCACTAGCACAGACCTTAGTTCACCAAGTGACTGAAGTAATGTGATGCTGAAGGGCGTCCCCACACATGATCGATTGGATTTAAGTGTGGTGATCATGCTGGCCACGGCAGTCATTGGATATCTTCGGTTTCAAGATAATCGTAAACACCACTTAAGTCTATGTGCAGTGGCATTGTCATGTATGAAAAGAAAATCAGGGCCAACCGCACCCCTAAAAAGTCGCACACAAGTATCTGTTCTCAGTACTTCTGCCTAGTTATGGTACCCATATCAAAAACATGGAGGGGTGCGGCCGTTGATCATCATTCCGCCCCACATGAGAACACTGCCTCCACTGTAAGTGTTCCTTTTTTTGATGTTGGAGGGATGGTACCACATTCCTCGTCTTCAGATAAAATAATGTCTAGAATCTGTTTATAGGCTAAAACAGGACTCATCAGAGAACAGAACTGTATCCCATTTTTCAGGGCTCCAGGTCACATGTTCATGGCACCGATTTTGATGAGCTCTGCGGTGGTTTGGGGTTAATGGGATACAAACCACTGGCTTCCTTGCATAGAGTCCACTTGAATTGAGAGTTCTTAACACAATCTGGTTGGAGTGTTTTCAACTGCAGCCACAGTAATCTCAAGAGACAGTTGATGACAGGACATCATAGGGTTCCATCTTGCTGTTAGAGCCAGATAGTGGACTGTTCTGGTTGACATTTCCCTCAGGCGACTTTGGCCAGCTCTACTTGTAATGGTTCCTGTCTCCTGAAGCTATTGCCATAGTGCTGAGATGACACTGTGTGACACATTAAGCCTACGTGGAATATCTGCCTGTGAGACTGCCTGGCTTCAAGTCATTCAATGGCCTGTCATCTCAAAGAAACATCTAAATGATGATGACTTGCCATCCTGAGTACTGGAGATGTAGCTATCGCATTGAGCAAGCCAAAAAACAGGAATGAAATGATAATCCATATTTTTATTGGCATGAATAATTTGCATAATGCGCAGCTCTGTCAGGTGGTAGATCAATTTCTATTGGATACTTCAAATTTGCATGCCGGGATGCCTATTATATCAAATATTCAGTTTTGGCGACACTGTTCACAATAAAATATTCACGAAATACATTTTGTTCTGTTTTTTATTAAGCAGAGTATTTCCTTAATGTAAAACCTTTGCATTTATCAGTAATAAAAATAGTTATCATTATCTGATCATTCCTGAAGCGTGTTCCAAGTTATTTATTTTTTATTATTATTATTTATTTTTTTTTTTTGGTAGTTGTTGGCGCATAGGCTTCTGTGGCCATAATGCACCTCCCAAGGTTTTTGCACTACTTTGATCCAAGCCCGAGGCGGGAATCGAACCCGCGACCTTTGGGTTGCCAGGCAGGCACTTTACCTACCCGGCTGGCCCAGTCGCCGTTCCAAGTTATCTTGGAGGAGCTGTGTTTAATGATGGTTAGTAACCTCCTAGTCTTCACGTTGCCTTCAGATATTGACATCCCGACCTGTGTCCCTGGGTCCAAATACTGATCTCTGAGTAGCCTGATTTATAACCATAGCCCTTTTCATTAATGCCATTTAAGAACATCAGAATCAGGAGCGGTCCAAGCACTGATTGCTGAAGAACCCCACTTCTAATCCCATTGCCTACTGCCATGTATCTATCCCATAATTCATCTAAAGATCTTCAGTTTCACTCTTAGTTATTTAAATAATTTTGATCTAGTAATAAATGTTTTTTCATTCCATTTTATTAATAGTACCCTTTAGAAGAAGATGGAGAATTGACTTTACATTCTTGGTTCTCTTCTTAAGGTGCTAGTGTTAAACTTTCACGAATTTATTTCAATTTATTTAATTTATGTGTCACTTTTACAGTTAGTATCACCTTGTTTTGCGTTTTGCTCCCTTTTTTAATGAGATTTGACCTGAAGAATCTTGAAATGTTGCCAAATATGCAGTTGAGTGTAGATACTTGTAGAAACACTTCAGTAAACATTCTTAAAACAAAATTCTCAAGTGGTATAACCAGTGCTTTTTTTTTTTGGGATGGTACACAGTATGGTGTACCAGCACCTTCATTAACAGTTGCTTGTGACATTTCGATGCAGTAAACTTCGAAATTTGTAATATTCCTTAAATTTTTTCACGTTTTCCTACTATTTTTACAAGGTGAATATAAGGTGAATAAATAAAAAAATGATACACCTGAAATTGAAAATGTTCGAAAATTTTATTAAGTACAATACACGATTACATTCACCAAACAAAACATTTAATGAGAAAATTGTTTTGATAATTAGCAAAATTTAAAACGATGTTTTAATTCACTTTCCGGGCAGGCCGTGGGTTGAACACCGCTGTGAATCAACTGTAAGCGCCCCCTCCGAGAATTAGGAGAGAGTGATTTTCTTTTACCCTGACAAATAATCATCCGTTGTTTCGCAGAAGTACGTTATTCACATTTTTCTGTAAATTTTCTCTCTCTCCGTTTACATGGTCGCAGTAGCTGAATATCCGAATGACACAACATTTTGGACAGTTAAAAAAAAAAAAAAAAAAAAAATCAAATTTAAGAACTAGTGACGATATCGATGATGAGAGAAGAAAAATGAGGACAACAAAGGTATTAAACCTTCTAAACATGAATTGTCGCCATTTGGTGAAAATGAAGTTAGAAAATTGTCAATTAGTTACAGTTAAATGAAAGAGGTACAATTCGTGGATTTCAGGAATGCCTAATTGAAAAGATGGTTTTGGAAAAATTGAAGCATTTGATGGACGCTCTCAGTACGATACCAATTTCATCAAGTGAATGTGAAAGAGGATTTTCACAAATGAATCTGATCGCCAGCCCAACCAGAACTTTGTTGATGACAAAAACAGTTTCTTCACTACTGTTTCTTAAAATTGTAGGCCCACTGCTGACCCCTCGATGTGGGCACCTGTGCGTGGTGAGGGGACCTCCCAGTGATGCTGCTGAACTTCCAGACTAGCATCACTGGGATCCAATGCCCACAGCCCAGGTTCCAGGCTAACATCAATGGAATCCGGCGTGTTTGCCGTGCGCTGCGACCCGTGGAAATTCGGAAAGGGGGATCCTGGTGGTGGTTGAGGGGGCCCATCTTCAATACACCACTTTGGTCCCTGCTTCAACAAGACGGGTGGTCCTGGAAGGCCTGGCTAGGATCAATCAGCTAGTAGGCTCGCCTGCGAGGGTCAACTGTGTCAGTGCCATGCCCCTACCCTTGTGGTCCGAGGGATAGGATTCAGGCTGGCGGCAGTGCGGGTATGGTGTCTGGGTAGCCCTGGCGTTCCACTCCTGAGCGCATTTATTGCATGCCGGGTAGTGGGTGTCCCTTTGTGCTCCGTGGTGGGTGGGGAGCCCGTGCACTGAACCATTTCAAAACTTCATGAATCAAACTTATTTCTTCAGGGGCCACAACCCAGTCCCTATCTGAAAATATAGACGACGACACAGACAGCACTATTGCTACAAAGAGGCAGCGAACTGAACTACCATCAGGGCCTGTCCCAAGGTTCTTAATTATGCACTCCACCAGCGAAAAACCGATTGGTAAAATGTCACCCTTCTTTATAAGAAAGGGTTAGCAGGTTCACCCAAATAGTTAAGAGGCTCCGTTCTGGGGATCTCTTGATTGAAACTAAAAATGACAGGCAGTCTGAACATTTACTCCGAGTAACATCAATCGGAGGAATACCGATAACAGTGACACCACGCAGAACACTGAATTCATTGAGAGGTGTAATTTCAGAGTGGGACCTTCTCGACGTTACCAAGGAGGAAATCTGCTTGGAATTGAAACCACAGGGAGTTATTGCCGTTAAGAGAATTAATGCACGTAGGGATGGGAAATTGGTTAAAACCAGAAACATTATCCTGACATTTAACTCACCTAAGTCTCCTGATGAGATTAAAGCTGGCTACATCAACTGTCCAGTGAGTCCATATGTTCCAAACCCTTTACAGTGTTTCAAATGCCAGAAATATGGACATTCTCAAATGGCCTGCCGTGGAGTCCTTGCATGCGCTCGATGTGGTGCAAAGGACCACGAAACAACAGCATGTTCATCCGCAAAACCCACCTGCATTAACTGTGAGGGAGAACATCCAGCCTATTCACGAGCATGCCAGAGGTGGAAAGAAGAAAAGGAAATTCAACGGCTGAA
Organism: Mastigoproctus giganteus; assembly: GCF_048544385.1. Taxonomy (NCBI): domain Eukaryota; kingdom Metazoa; phylum Arthropoda; class Arachnida; order Uropygi; family Thelyphonidae; genus Mastigoproctus; species Mastigoproctus giganteus. The sequence continues at coordinate 72,273,391 of NC_143582.1, read as the reverse complement.
GCAAGAGCTAAATATTTCATATCAGGAGGCAAGGAAAGCGGTGAAACCTCTGAATATCAACAAAGCTACCTACGCCCAGAAGGTAACAGGGAGATGTTCCATTGGAACTCAGACGGACATGACCATCTCTCCAAAAGAATCATTCACTCCCATCGCACGTTATCTCTTAAGTCCTCAAAAACCTACACAGAAAGATCAATCAGCTGCCACTCCTATATCGGTACCTCCTAACGCTCCACAAATAAAAAAAGCAATTGCCAAAGAAAAGAATAAGAAAGTTGAAGTATCCCCTAGTACCCAAGAAAACATGGATGTCGGGGAGAAGGAGATCACGAAGATTCAGTTTTGGAGCTCTTCGCTGAGGAGGAAATGGACACTGGACAGCGTCCATACTTCCCCAGGAAGGATAAAGCCAAGACTGAAAAAGGTAAGCCCTCAGCACCTCGGAAGCCGCCTGATGGATCCACCAAGCCAAAATAATGGCTAAATTCCTACAGTGGAACTGTCATGGATTCCGGCGAAACAGTGATGACATCAAGGCCCTTCTGCAAAAGCATGAGCCAGTCTGCTTTTGCTTACAAGAGACATACCTGAAGGCAAATGAAAGCCCTTCCTTTCGTAACACTACTATCGTCCGAAAGGACAGAACTGGGGATGGACCTGCTCGTGGGGGTGTTGTTATAATTCTGGGCAACCATATCAAACTATTGCGCTCACCACCAAAATAGAAGCGGTAGCAGTTTGCCTTACGGTAGGGTTCTTAACTCTACTGTAAGGCGTCATTGTCATAGAGCATATGCTCAATGACAATGACCTATTCCTTCTAAATGAGGGAACTAACACCTTTTTCCACATGCCTACCCGTAGGTTCTCTGCTATTGACCTCTCTATATGCTCCCCCTCTCTCCTTCCTTCAATCACTTGGGAGGCAGAGGAGAATCTTTATGGAATTGATCACTTCCCAGTGATAACCAGCCTACTTAAAGGAATGCCATGCTCACCTTTTAGGTTACCGCGATGGAAGATTGATCAGGCAGACTGGAACACCTTTCAACACCTGGTAGACTTTAACATCAGTACAGTCAGTCAGTCAGGAGCCTATCAAAGATTAGCATTAGCATTAGCATTAGTAGAGGCATTTGATGCAAGAAAGCAAGCTTATGCAGCATCAGCCAAAAAAAAAAAAAAAAAAAAGTAACATAAATAAATAAAAATAACCACTTCCACTTCACCCCTCTGTTCGTTCGAAATACCTGTCCAGCTGAGCCTTAAACTTATTTAGGCTATCAACTTCCACGACAAGGGATGGAAGTCTGTTCCACCCACCAACCACCCGCTGGCTAAAGGCAAATTTCCGCACATCTATCCTACATCTGTCTTTCCTCAATTTGAATTTATGCCCTCTCAGGTGATTTTTCTGAGCTAGAGGAAGAATCCCATCAGCATTGAGCATGCTCAAACCATTCAAGGCTTTGTACACCTCTATCAGATCACCCCGCTGGTGCCTAGTTTCCAGACACTGTAATTTGCAAAACTTAAGCCTTTCTTCGTAAGAGAACCCCTTTGTCCCATTCACCAATCTAGTCGCCCTTCTCTGTACTCGTTCCAGCAGCTCTACATCCTTCCTGAAATGAGGCCTCCAGGCCTATATACAGTACTCTAGGTGTGGCCTGACCATTGCCTTATACAAGGGAATAATCACCTCCTTATCCCTGCTAGAAAAATTCCTATATATCATTGACAATACACCATGAGCTACTCTTGCAGCTCGTCTGCACTGCTCAGAGAACTTCATATCTGCCTGCACCACCACCCCCAGGTCCCTTTCATTCTCTACCACTGTCAGTGTAGTACCACAGAGTTGATACGTTGCTCTGGGGTTGCTGTTTCCCATATGTAGTACTTTGGCAGGGTTGTCCTTGACAACCCTGCCAACCTTCGTATCGTCTGCAAACTTGGACATTAAGCCTGATATACCATCATCAATATCATTTATAAATACAGAAAACAATAAAGGCCCCAGTACTGAACCCTGAGGGACTCCACTAATAACATTAGTCCACGATGAGCAGTGTCCATTGATTACCACTCTCTGTCTTCTCCCCCTCAACCACCCCTTTATCCATAGCAGCAACTTGCCTCCAATGCCACACTGCTCCAATTTGTGCAGCAGTCTTCCATGTGCAACAGTATCAAAAGCCTTTCTAAGATCCAAGTATATAATATCCAAGTTATTCCCTGCATCCAGTTCTTTTGTGACTGCATCATAGTATCCAATCAAATTGGTCAGGCAAGACTTCCCCTTAACAAAACCATGCTGTGTCCTAGCTATAACTGAAGTCTTGTCTAGATGATCCTGCAGTGCTTCTTTCACCAGTGCCTCCATTAATTTTCCGGGAACAGAAGTTAAACTCACAGGTCTATAATTACTTGTGTCAGCCTTTGATCCCCCTTTGTGAATTGGGGTCACATTTGCACATCTCCAGTCAATGGGTACCTCCCCTGAGGCCAAGGAAGCTCTCATAATTATGGCTAAGGGTTTGCTTACCTCCTTTGCTGCCTCCTTTAATATAACTGGATAGATCCCATCCACCCCAGGTGCCTTTCTTGTGTTTATCTTCAACAATTTCCCCTCCACTTTGCTCTCAGTTATTACAAGATTCTCTAGCTTACTGCTAGAGTTGAATACACCTCTGGCATTCCCCTCGCTGAATAACTCCTCATGTGTGAATGTCGATGCAAAATATTCATTTAGTTTGTTAGCTACCCGAGCAGGGTCATCAACAGTTGACCCATCGATCTCAAGTGGACCAATCTGATTCATCCCCTTCCTTCTAGAGTTTACATAAGTAAAGAACTCTTTGCTGTTTTTCTTCGCATCCCTTGCCAAGGATCTCTCGTAATCTGCCTTCGCCTGCCTAACCTCCTTTGTAACTTGGTTACAGATCAACTTGTATCTATCATAGGCGTCCGTGTCACGTGTTAATTTGTATGTATCCCATGCATTTTTCTTCTCTGCCATATGCCTCATTAGTTCATCTGACAACCATTTAGGCCTAAACCTTGAACAATATTTCTTAGTTGGTATGTAAAGCCTAGTAGCTTCCACGATAAGTTCTTTGAATGCTTCCCATTTTGAATTTGCTGTTGGCAATATCATCAGTTGATCCCACTGTATAGAATTTAAATACTGTCTCAGTCCATTGTAGTCGCCTTTACGAAAGCAATACTCCTTCCCTTTACCCCTAATGGTAGTTACCTCTTTGAGTAACTCCCACTTCAGCACACTGTGATCACTGCCACCAAGTGGTTCATTTATCTGCAGATTCTTAATGCATGAAGAATCACTACTGATAATCAAATCAAGAGTATTACTCCCTCTAGTTGCCTCCCGAACATGCTGATGTAGAAAACAATCATCCAATAAATCCACAAAAGCCTTGCTACTGTGTGAGTGACCAGCCCCCAAATTCCAGTCAATATCTGGGAAATTAAAATCCCCCATTATAAGACTCTCTGATTTACTGGCCCACTCTATTTCTCCGAACAGTTTCTTATTATACTCATCAGAGTCATTAGGCCTATAGCACACTCCTACTCTCAATTTTGATCTCCCAATGCTTATGTCACACCAAACTGACTCGACACTGCACTGTCCAGCGATGTCGACTGGCTTCACTTCCTTGGATTTTATGTGTTTTTAACTAATAGCATAACCCCTCCTCCCTTCCTATCCTGTCTATCCTTTCTGTAGACATTGTACTCCCCAAATTCCAGTTCTGCATTTCTTATATCTGTGTGACACCACGTCTCTGAAATCCCCACAATATCTGCCTTTGATGTTTTGAGCAATACCTCAAATTCATCAAATTTATTTACTAAACTCCTAGCATTGGTGTACACACAAGTATACATGCACCTGTTCTTTTTTTTAGCTACCCTAACACAACCCATGTGTTTACTTGTACTGCAATGATTCCCAGCAGTCTCTGAAATATCCTGCATCTTATTTTCCAGGCTGCGGCTCATTCCAATAGAAGCAGTGCAAGAATCACTTTCACCTCTGCCAGTGGCTACTGTTAATCTATTAGTCCTTGTATCCCCCCAATCTAGCAGTTTTCCGACCCACCTAACATTGCCTCGATAGCATCAGCAAACATTCTTGCACCCTTTCTATTTAAGTGTATCCCATCCCTGTAGAAGCAGTCTCTCCTGTTAACAAGTACAGACCAGGCTGAAAAAAATTCTACCCCTTGAGCCCTGCACAATCTTTCCAGGGCCGAATTGATTGACAGGGCTCTCATCATATACTCCCTCCTATCGTGTCTGGGCAGAATTGCAGACACTTTCAATTTCAACCCTAATTCACGGCTTTTTTTCATCAGTGACCTGTACTTGTCAAGTAATTCCGCCAGTCTCCTACTCTTAATGTCATTAGTGCCAACGTGTACAACTATATCACCTTTTGTGCCCTTAAAAGATGATATCCGCTCTACAACATCATCAACTTTTGCCCCTGGCAGACATACCCTGGTCCTATTCCACCTATCCTTTTTACAAAGCATGTTTCCCAAGATGCAGTGGCATATATCACAGAAAGCATTGTCCATGCAGCTGCAGCTACAATTCCGAAAACATCTACCCGGTTTCAGTCATTTCCAAAACCTTGGTGGTATACTGAATGCACAGCAGCCAAAAAGGCACAAAATAAAGCTTGGGGGATATTCCAACGATATCCTACCACAGCCAATCTCTTAGCCTTCAAACATGCACGTGTGAAAGCACGATATATTCGTCTTCAGAGCCAAAAGGAATCGTGGATCTGCTTTACATCCACTATTACCCAGTCAACCAGCAGTAAAGCTATCTGGGACAAAATCTGGAAAATGAAGGGTAAATATACATTGCACCCTTCATCGGTCCTGGACTATAATGGATGCGTTATTGCAGACCCAACTGCAATAGCCAATGTACTTGGGGGGACCTTTTCTGCCATCTCGTCAACATCTGCTTACTCCCCAGAATTTCTGGTCTGGAAAGATAAATTTGAAAAGCAGCAATTAACTTTAAAAACATCTGTCTGCAAAATCCATGGACCAACTGTGTTTTCTATATAATACAGTGGTACCTTGGTTTGCGAGCATAATTCGTTCTGGAAACGTTCTCGTAATCCAAAGCACTCGTATATCAAAGCGAATTTCCCCATAAGAAATAATGGAAACCCAGATGATTTGTTCCAAAACTCAAAAATATTCATATACTGTAAAAATGATTAATACAAAATACATACCTTTTTATATTTTTAATATTTAAATTTAATATACATAAAGCAATCGAATTTATTAATTATTGGGTAGGACGACTTTCACTGTCTCTAACAGAATCATTGCTATCTGTTGATTTTTTTCTTTTTGTGCGACTTTAACAAGGAATCTTTCCAATGACACTTGCTTTTGCCTCCTTTTAAGGATTTCACGGAAATCAGATTCATCGCTCGCACTATTACAAAACGAGGAGGCACGCTTGATACACATAAACAAAGCTGCGCGCGCGTGTAGCAACTGAATAAACAACACCATAAAGGCAGAGATACACTATTAACACCTCACATTTTACTAAAGCACATTTCTAGGGGTTACTACCATAAAACAATAAAAACAATTTCCAGTTGCGTTCCTACTAGTGGAATCTGTTATAAACTGGTAGTAAACTCCATCTAATTGCATTTGCGATTATACCGATAGCTGGAATTGTTGGTTTTTACGTTATTATGGTGAAATGTGTTTCCCCTTCACTGATATAAAAAACCATAAATACATTTTCAAAATCTTCTCTTCATTCCTATCGGGTTGTGTTCGGTTGGGGTGATTCTGCGTTCGACTGCCATTTCTTGTAAACACAAAGGCTAATTGTGCATAAGCGAGTTCGGTTCGTGTTATATAAGATATCGTTCCCCTATTTATAAATCGTGTATGATCGAATTCGTGTAGTGTAAACACGTGTTATACGAGGACTGACTGTACTCGTATTGCAAGACCTCGCTCGTTTATCAAGTTAAAATTTATTAAAAATTTTTGCTCATCTTGCAAAACACTCGCATACCAAGTTACTCGTAATCCAAGGTACCACTGTAGAATATTTCAAGAAGAGCAGTTTCTGTATTCCTGGCATAAGCCAGGAAAGGATCCTAAACTCCCAACGAATTACCGTCCTATTGCTCTGATTAGCTCTGTGCAAAATTCTGGAGAGAATGGTCAATGCCCGTCTTATCTGGTATTTTGAGGCTAATGGGTTCCTCTCCAGATTGTAGTGCGGCTTCCGTAGGAATAGGTAAACTTTGGACCATTTAATCAGGCTCAAAACTTCCATTCAAGATGCATTTTAAAAAGAGAACACCTGGTATCTGTGTTCTTCGATATGGAAAAAGCGTATGACACAACTTGGAGATTTGGAATTTTAAAAGACCTGTACACCATCGGCCTTAGAGGTAATCTCCCCAATTTTATTAAAAACCTTTTATTGTCATTGTTCTTTCCAAGTCTGTGTAGGATCTACTCTCTCTCGCTCTTTTAGCCAAGGGGAGGGAGTACCTCAAGGATCCGTTTTAAGTGTTACGCTTTTTGCCATTAAAGTGAATTCCATCACAGAACAACTTCCTCCAACTGTAAACTGTGCCCTCTATGTTGAAGATTTTAGCATATTCTGTCATTCCTGCAACATGAGGGTAATTGAGAGGCAACTGCAACGTGCCATCGACCATCTGAACTCATGGGCAACGAATAACGGGTTCAGGTTCTCTCCATAAAAGACTGTTTGCGTGCATTTTTGCAGAAAGCGCAATCTTAACCCTGAACCTGAACTGAGGCTTGGGCAAAATGCTATCCCAGTAGTACCTGATACTAGATTTTTGGGGCTTATATTTGATAGAAAGCTGACCTTTCTAGAACACATCCGTCAACTACGTGCGAAGTGCACGAGAGGCTTGAATATCCTATGTGCAATCTCCTCACATTCTTGGGGTGCTGACTGATGTACCCTTTTGCGCCTCTATCGTGCACTCGTATGATCTAAGTTAGATTACGGGTGCCAGGTATACGCATCCTCCAGACTCAGCGTACTCCGATGGTTGGATCCCATCCACCATCAGGCGATCTGTATTGCCACTGGAGCATTTCAAACTTCTCCTGTCCATAGCCTCTATGTCGAAGCGAATGAGCCCTCGTTATCGCTTCGCAGGAAACAGTTGTCTCTACAGTATGCTTTGAAACTGAAATCCCTGCCAGACCATCCGACGTGGACACCCGTTTTTGAGCCCGTTTGGAAAATCTGTACAACATGCGCCAGACTGCCAATCAACATTTGGTATTCATATCCAAAGGTCAATACTCAATGATTTGAATATCACATTAGACAATGTTGCCCCATCACCAGGGCAACCTTTTCCACCCTGGCATGCTCGTGTCCCAAACTGCAACTTATCCCTTTACAATTGGAGAAAGGACAGTACTCCATCCACCGTCTACCTGCAGCTCTTTTTAGCAGCGCGCTCGGAACATGCTGACTTCTTGCCCGTCTACACAGATGGCTCGAGGTCAGAAATGTCTGTCGGATCTGCAGCTGTTTTCCCAGACACAACAGTATCTGAGCAGATCTCCAACGAACGCAGTTGTGTTCACTGCAGAGCTGCATGCGGTTGAGCTAGCATTAGATTGTATACAAACCACCCACCACAAAAAATATATTATATATACCGATTCTCTGAGTTCATTGCAGGCTTTATCATCGATGAGGTTCAACCCTCATCCTGTTCTGACCCGGATACAGCAGAAGCTGCACTTCCTTGCACAATTCGAATTTGATGTTCGTTTCTGCTGGATCCCAGGCCACATTGGGATCTCAGGAAGTGATTTGGCAGACACTGCAGCCAAATCAACGAACCTATTTAACTCTTGCCTATAGTCTGTCCCCTATACAGACTACAGGCCAGTAATTTGAAAGAATTGGTATCCCAATGTCAACACTCATTGAATGGACAGGCTACAAACAAGTTATATGAGATTAATTGAACATTGGCAGTCTAGTCTGTGCAAGAACCAAAAAGAGGAAGTTGTTCTATCTCGGCTCTGCATAGGACATTGTCACTTGACACATTGCTATCTGCTGAGGGCAGACGATCGTCCTATGGGTAGAAATCGTGACACTATTTTAACAGTCCATCATATTTTAATTGAATGTCCGTCCTTTTATAATGACCGCCGTTTATGTTTTAGCCATCTGTCTGAGCCTTATACACTCAGACAGGTTTTATCGGACAATGACAACATGTCAGCTATTTTTAAGTTTTTACAACTTATTAATCTAAAGAATTCTATCTAGAATATTTTTATCGTTTTATGCTATATGAACGTTTTATATCGTATATTCTTTTACAATAATATACAAACAATTTCAATTTTATAGTTTTATATTCTACATCTTTTTGACTTGGCACATTATAGCCTTAGATGCTAATGCACCATAAAACTCTAAAACAAACAAACAAACAAAAGCCCACTGCTGACTTAAAATTGTAGGCCCGCTTCGATCCATCAAAATATGTCGATTCGTGGCTGCTTTGGAAACATCATTCAGCAACAGACACAAACAAGAAAAGAAGTCAGCATAGTGCGTTGGATGACAACTCAATAAAAATTTGGAATATTCTATAAAAACTTTATTAGGAAATTTTCGTTACTAATTTTTGCTTATTATTTTTTACTTATTACTTATTTTTTATCTTTCTATACATTAAAATAATTTTCCTCCTAGTGATATTTATTCAGCCAATGGGAGAAGAGGGATGCAGGTTACGCGGTAATACGCAACAAATACTAAAATGAACGAACGGAGGGGTGAAGTGGAAGTGGGTTTTTTTTTTTTTTTTTTTTTTTGGCTGATGCTGCATAAGCTTGCTTTCTTGCATCAAATGCCTCTACTAATGCTAATGCTAATGCTAAATGCATAACAGAAGCTTGTTTTACTGTGCTAAAACAAGCTTCTGCTTAAGCGTGCTCGTGCTAGATAAACCTTGTGCACGTGCTTTGTTTATCCAACATGACCACGCGGTACCATTCTTGAGTTCCATATGTAATGCATTTATGTATTCATAGCTAAGGAAGAGAGAGACACAGTTTCGAAAACTTCTGTTAAGTATTTTATTTTATCAAAAGAAGCAAGCGCAGTGAGCCGAGGGTGAAGCCCCCTGGTATACTTGAATAATAAATTTATGCTTAATAAACTGTGTTAATATACTTAATTTGTTGTTCTTATTCCAAAAACATTACTACTAAAGTAACAATATTAGGAAATAATGTTTTAGAGTACTGTACTTTTCTTGTCCTATAAATTTAAAATTTTTCCTGATAGCAAAGAATGAGTACCGGCACCTATTCTTTTACAAAAAAAAGCACTGGTATAACAATGTTCTGTATTTCATTTGATTACTAATAACTTTTAGATAAAACAGTCAGCACAGGTTGCCTTTTCTAATAAAGTCAATGGCAAAAATGAACTTTGCCAGTAGCAAAGTTTAAGACCATTTCACTGCAGAATCTATTCACAAAACGCTACAGAAGGGAAAGTATAGGAAAATATCCAGAAACTATGTTGACATTGTCAGACAAAGGAGTTTATTGCTGCTGACCCACCTTTCAGAATGTTCTTTGCAAGGTACTGAAGAGAACAACAGAGTCAATTTTTTTCCCCCTATGAAAGATTTTCCCTCCCTCTGAATGAATTTCATCCCCATAACTTCAGTGCTTGGTTAAACATGTTTTTTTTTGTTTTTTTTCATTCTCTTTTGTTTTTTAGCTTACTCATATATTCATTGAAAAGTTGAAGTATTGACTTAAAGCATAAGATTTCTGTCTCTTAATTTTCTCTTTAAAATTAAAAGTTGGTTTTTGTGAAATAACATTTTTTTTTCTTTGTATAGTACTATCAAGGTATCACCTTGTGGAGTGAGCAAGGCTGTCAAAAAACTAATTCAGAGTAAGGTTCCTGATCTTGGTAACTACAAGGATGTTAGTGAGTATATTAAGTCAGGAAATTTGTCAGAAAGTGAAGCAGAATTGGACACTCCGGATAATGAGGTAGTGCTTCCACAGAGCATTGGTAGTCGAGGAAATATAAAAGCACAACAAAGTAGAGTAAGGTAAGCTAATGAATGTCCAATAGAATTATTAAGCACAGTAGAACCTCATAAATCTTACATCAGGAAAATATTTTCAAGAAGTTCTAACCAAATTTTTGAAATACTAGACAGAGCTTCCTTGGTAGTGAAGTGTAAAAATCATTTACTAGAAAGGTTTTACATGTTCTGATGGAATCGTGAAACAACGTTGCCATTACTTTGCAGCAGTGTTCTGTAGACACCACAGAAGATTTTTTGTGTGCAAAATATGATAACCATTCATTGTTCTAATGAGCTGCTACCAAAATTAGACATGGTACTATTTTCAAGTTCAATTTAAAATTTACATATTATATATGCTAATCACAAAAAGAATATTTATTAGCGTATGCATCTTAAATATACGTTAAAGACCCTAATGTGTTTTCCATGCATAACAATCTACCAAAGACATTGAATTAACATAAGAATGAAAGATAGGCAGTTTGCATCATGATAAATATTCTGGTTATGTAACTTTAACATCCACAGAGAATGGAAAGTTGGGTACCATCAGTCTAAGAAGATTAAATGGCAAAGAAGTGGAATTAGCAAAAGAGCTAGGTAATTATTATATCAGAATATCATATATCAGGGAAGCCAAGAAGATGGATACTGGGGTACTGTAGTTAAACAATAATTATGAATTATTGTTTAATAGTTGCCTTTTAAGAATTATCGAATACGGCTACGTCGCCAAAATTTAAGATGGAGGGGTGGATGGTGAAATTTGTCTTTGATATGGCCCAGTTGAAGACTCAAAAAAAAATATGATGAAAATAAAATTATCTGCAGTTTGTCCCAGTTAGGGGTCAGTAACGTGAATGGAGTGCTTGGTGTTCCTCCATGTTGATATGTCCAGCAGAATTTTTACAAGCCAGGTTTGGTTTTATTTTGGTGTTTCCTTCACCCAACATCAATTCAACCGTTTATTGTATTTAATAGTTACAGGCTTGAACCCTGGTCTACTCAAAGAGCGTGTGCTATTGCACTCGCGCCCCTGACCACTCGGCTACGTTGTAGCCTCTCAAAAAAAAAAAAAAAGATGAAAAGTCCTTTAATATTTTCAAAAGAGTAGCAGAAACTAATCATGAAAGAATAGTATTATTGATTAAATAATTAAATAGCAGGATAGGAAACAACAATTAAAATGTACAGGGGGAGAGAGGAAGGATGGAAGGAGGATAACTCAAAAATAATATCAGAAGACTACTGGATAGAATTTTGTCAAGTCATGTACTTTTAATACAGTATTTCAGCATAAAGATTGCCACAAGTTTACATGGAGGAAGCATAATAAAAACAAGAAAAACACAATTGATGATATAGAAAATATAGAAAAAGACTTTAAACAACTGGTTGAAGATGCAAGATATCACTTTTTTAATTTACTCAATAGAAGATGATGGTCATCTTGTGATTGTGGTAAAAATAAGTGGTATATATATATATATATATATATTAAAAAAAAAAAAAAAAGAGAGAGTTCAACTGGAAAATTGAGGAGCTGCGAAATCAGCCAACAAGCATTAAATATAGTGACTGCTTTGTCCAAAAGGTATTCCTAAGGCTAATATGACTTTTGACGAAGAATGACAAAACTTAAGAGAAGTTCAGTGGAAACTGCAAAAGAGGCATGTAGAAAGAAGGACTGTAAAGATAGTAAATTCAGACACCAACCTATGATGGACCCAAGAAATTAAAGGCAGAGAAAATAAATAATAATATAAAAATATTGGGAAATAATTCTAATAAAATCTTATTGGAATATAAGGAAAAGTGCAAGATAGCTAAGATGCGTGAAAGAGCTAAAGAAAAATCTTAAGAATATTTTGGGAGATATATGGAAACAAGTATTAGGAATGTGAAAAATGTTTTGCCCTTTATTTAAAAATCTCACAGTATGGGGGGGAGGGGACCCATAACTAAGCGAATAAAAATGATAATGGAAAAATTAAAGCAGAAGACAAGCATATTTTAGAAGTGTGGAGTAAGGAGAAGGTTTTAGAAGTAAGGAGCTGAAGACATTGAAAAGGTTATAGAAAATAAGTATGGAACAACAGCAGGTGCAGATAAAATCAGATCTGAAATACCAAAACATGGAGTGAAAATTGTATAAGGTGTCATGTTATCCAGAGGTTGTTCCTGATAGGTTTTACAGATTGGAGCAAGACGTTAATTGTACAATTTATAAATAGGTAAGAGGTAAGTAAAGCGGTATGTAGAAATTGCATAGCTATTTCACTCCGTAGTGCATCAGATAAAATCTATGCAAGAGTCTTGAAGAAGGGGATGAGAAGTATTTTTGAATGTAACTTTGAGAACGGATGTCAGACTTTAGGCAAATCAGGGACTGTTGTGATGAAATATTCACACTAAAACAAACTATAGAAAACTTGTGAGAATGTAACAAGAATCTGCTTACTGTAGGATTTGTTGATTGTGTAAAACTTATGAAAAGTACCTAGAAATCTGCTTGGCAAAACTTTAGAAAATATGGTATTAAGGATGATAATAATCTTTTAAAGGGAATAAAAAAATTATATAAAAATGGCAAATGTACAGTGAAGACTGGAGGAAGCATCAGAAAATGGTTTAAGGTTAAACTTAGAGTGAGGTTGGGCCTTACTCACTTTAATTAAAGTTTAATATTGTAGGATTTCTGGTTTAGAGACAAATAGGGGGCAAAACAAATACAGCTGAAATCATTTATGCATAATTTACTTGACAACAAAACATAAAAATGTTTAGAAACATTGACTAACTGAAATAGGTTTGATTTTAGATCAGTAGACCTATTTAGATGCCTAAGTAGCCCTTGCACCAAAAATAGCAACAATATTCCCATAAACAGTTAATTTACCAAAAATTATATGCACGAAAAAAAATTAATAGCTGATTATATACTTTATATGTCATATACACATTATTTTGAAATTTTGTAAAAATGAAAACTGTGCATAAATGCTTTTAAATATTGATTTTTTTTTTTGTTATTTTTCCTTTATTGCCCAATGTTAGAATAAAATTGTAAAAAATCAGATCAGAATATAAAATATAATTTAAATAAACCCATTGTTTGACTCAATTTTATCAGCTTCTGGATCTGAATTACAGAAAAATTCTTCAGTTTTGGCTTTTGTAAACACAAATCAAACAACTGATCTCCTTGTCCCTCTGGTTTGGAAGTGGGAGAAGTTAGATGAAAGCACAAAGACAGAAGCTTTTAAAAGCTATCCTTTTGCTTTCATTTGTTATTATAAACTGTCTACAATTAGTTGGAAGCATAGATAAGGGATGACAGCATGTATTAAAAATTAGACACAGTTTGTACATTAACAGACACAATGTTTGAAATAACTTTCAAATGTAGAGCTATATCTCGGGAGTATATGCATACTCCCGAGATATAGTATATGCATACTCCCGAGAGCCCACATATGAAAAACAGTTCTGTGTGCATACTCCTGGATCATAACTCCTGAGTGGGTTAAAAAAGCATTAAATCTTTAAATCTTACTCTTTCTTTACATCTTTTCAACGATTTAAAGTTTTCCAGTAGCATCAGAAAATTAGGATTTTTGCAAATTCCTAAACAGTAATTATAATCATTAATTTAAGATATGCATGGCACAAATAATCACTTTGGAAAGACAATTATTATCTCTTAATTTTCACTTTTTCCTCCCCACTCTTTTAGATTAGTTGAACTTGGACCTCGAATGACTTTGCAGTTAATTAAAATAGAAGGCGGATTACTGCAAGGAGAAATACTTTTTCACAAATTTGTTCAGAAAACAAAGAAAGAAATAAAAGAATTAAACATTCGAAGACAGCAGAAAAGGTAAATAAATTAATTACAACTTTTCATATATGTTAAACTGTAATAAATTCTATAGTTTATTACATTTGAATCAGCATGCTCTGTTTCTTTTTACATTAACTATACAGTGGGGTGGAATAGGTCTAGACACATGAACTAAAACTAGGTCTAGAACTGTTACAGAAATGTTGACTATATGCACATTTTCGTGAAGACAACTGCAAATATTTTTGCTAGTTCAAGAGAATAGTAGGAATTGTCTTAGGTGAATTGTCTTCTCATTACATGCAGTCACAATTCATTCTGTAACACATTTGATATTCAAGGATCATTCCTGTGCATTTTGGGGTGCTTCTGTGGATCACTTCTCTGAGGTGCTGGAACAAGTAGGCAGTGCTTTTTAGTAAATGGATTTTTCATCTGTGAAGAGTCATCACTCCAAGTAATGCTGATATCTGTTTTTTGTAGCGTTCTAACATCAACAGATGCATTTGAATGAGATTTAGAATATGCATCACTTGAATAGAATTCTATTTCAGTATTATCAGATGACATATTATAAAGAGCTGATTCAATGTCATCACTTTCAGCATACTGTCCAGCCCGGTTCGTTTTCAGTCCTGATGTCCCTGGCTATGGATCTATTATAACAACCCTTTAAGGGTAAAATTTTATCAGTACAGTAGGGCTCCGCTTTTCAGAATCCCGCTAATACGGCAGTTTTCAATTATATCCATGTTCATTATGTTCGCCGCTTGTTCTGCTTCTTTGGTATGATGCACTCAGCAGCTGAGTCCGAAAGGGTATTGGACATCATTTTATTGTTAGTGATTCAGTCTGTTTACAGCAGTAGTTTTCAACTGGGGTGCCGCGGCACCTTAGGGCGCCGCAACAACATTCCAGGGGTGCCACGTAATTTGGGTTTAAGTTACTTAAACTTATTATTATTTTTAAATTTATATGTTTATTTCATTATAAAGAGGTATACAGTATCTTTTTAATTTTGTGGTGATCTATAATTGATGTTTACTTAGTACCTCTATATAAAGAATAAAATTATATACCATATATGTATAATTTATATTATGAAATGCAATTTTTATAATTATATTATTGTAATAAATATCATATAACATATATTTTTAATATTATATATATATTGAGAAAATTGAATAGGGGTGCCGCAAAATAAAATAAATTACTTAGGGGTGCCGTTATTAAAAAAAGGTTGAAAACCACTGGTTTACAGCATTTGTGTGCTCTGCGTCTCTCTGTATTCTGGTAATTTTCCAAACTTTTTAAATTATTATATTATATATAATATTTTTGTGTTGATTACAATGGCATCTAAGTGTAGTACTAGTGATAAAAAATGAGTCGTAAGCCTCACTTTAAATTCCACTTTAGAAATGATTAAACTAAGTGAGCAAGGTATGTTTATGGCTGTGATAAACTAACCAAGCCAAGCTGTAAGCTAGGTTTGGCTCACCAAACAGTTAGTACAATTGTGAACTTTAAGGAGAAAGTGTTGAAGGAAATTAAAAATCCTACACCAACGAACACTAAAGTTATAAGAAAATGTGATAGCCTTATTGCTGACATGGAAAAACTTTTACTGATATGAATTGAAGATCAGACCAGTCACAACATGCCTTTAAGCTGAGCCATCATCCAGATCAAGGCCCCTAAGTCTCTTTAGTGCTGTAAAGGAGAGCCCATTGGGTCTTGTCAATGATAATTACAGGAATTTTGCTAGCAGGGATGCCGACCGGGCTAGCCGGGTGGGTAAAGTGCCTGCCTAGCAACCCAAAGGTCACGGGTTCGAATCCCGCCTCGGGCTTGGATCAAAGTACTGCAAAAAACCTTGGGAGGTGCATTATGGCCACAGAAGCCGATGCGCCAACAACTACCAAATTAAAAATTAAAATGATTAACTAGCAGGGATAAAGAGGTGATTATCCCTTTGTATCAGGCCACACCTCGAGTACTACATACAGGTATGCAGGCCTCATTTTAGGAAGGATGTAGAACTGCTGGAACAATACAGAGAAAGGCCACAACAAGATTGGTGATAGGAACAAAAGATTGTTTAAGTTCTGTAAATTGCAGCATCTGGAGATTAGGCACCTGTGAGGTTATCTGATTGAGGTGTATAAGACCGTGAATGGTTTGAGCAAGCTCAATGCTAATGGGTTTCTTCCTCTTGCTCAGATTACACACCTGAGAGCATAAATTCAAATCGAGGAAAGACTTGTAGAATAGATATGTGGAAATTTGTCTTTACCCAGAGGATGGTTGATTGCTGGAACAAACTCATCTGTAATTTTGGAAGTTGATAGCTTAAATAAATTCAAGGAAGAACTAGACAAACTTTTGTAGCGAATGGATGGATAAAATGGGAAGTTTTTTTTTTCTTTGGCTGATGCTGTATAAGTTTGCTTTCTTGTGTTATATACCTCTACTAATGCTAATAGGCTACTTTGACACAGTTATTTGGATTTTTGCAAAGCATTTCACATGGTCCTTCATGAGAGGTTACTGTATAAGCTTGAACCAGTTTTGATTACTGGTGAGATTCTAAGATGGATTGCTGGGTGGTTGCAGGAATGAGGAAGTGTTTATCCAGTTGCATAAGGCAATGGTCAGGCCACATCTTGAATACTGCCTACTAGTCTGGGGGCCAACTTTTAGGAAGGATGTGAAGCTGCTGGAATGAGTACAGAGAAGGGGAACAAAAGGGTGCTCTTACAAAGAAATGTTTCAGTTATGAAACTTGCAGCATCTAGAGACTAGGTACTGGCAAGGTGATCTGATTGAGGTGTTTAAAGCTTTGAATGGATTGAGCAAGCTCTATGCTGATGGGATTCTTCCTTTAGCTCAGACTACGTACATGAGGGGGCAACGTATTCAAATCAAGGAAGGATGGTTGCAGAATAGATATGCGGAAGTTTGCCTTTAGCCAGCGGATGGTTGATTGCCGGAATAAACTTCCATCTGCTGTGGAAGTTGATAGTTTAAATAAATTCAAGGAAGAACTGGGCAAACTATTGGAGGGAATGAATAGGTGAAATGGGAGGTGCCATTTTTTTTTTTTTTTTTTTTTTGTTTCCTGATGTAGATCAAGCGTGCTTTCTTCCATCATTTGCCAATGCTAATGTCACCCAGGACAAGTGTTTACAAAAGTACTAGCATCTGTCCTTTACAATATTATTTCTCTCAGTTTATAGAAAGATTCCAACGAACTTCATACAGTTTGTAGACATGCTGGCAAGTTTTGAAATAAAGTTAATATTCTCCTTCAAAAACAAGTGTAGTTTGGTAAAACAGACATGACAACAGACATATCTTATAGACTTGATTACTATTCAGTAAATCCTCTGATAATAAAAGAGTTTGGGCATCCCCTATTTAGTGCTTTTAACTGGGGTGATAAAAACAGAGTTCTAGGTTAATCTGTGTTCAGCAGGGGATAGTTATCCATAGAATATAACAGTAAATAATTTAAATTAGTTGGCCTGATCAATGTTTCTGGCTGATTTCTGCAGATGATACAAAGGTTAGCAGGGTGGTTAACAACTGTAATGACTGTATGCTACTGCAACAAGGTCTAGAAAAAATTAGGTTGATGGACTGAGAAATGTCAGTAAAAGTTTAACATTGACAAATGTATGGTACTGCATATGGATAGCAGAAATTCCAGAGTAACTTATCAACTATAACTTATCAACACCGAACCCTGTGGGACTCCACTAATAACATTAGTCCAAGAAGAGCAGCACCCATTGATTACCACTCTCTGTCTTCTCCCACTTAACCATCCTTTTATCCATTGTAGCAACTTACTCTTAATACCATTCTGCTCCAATTTGTACAATAGTCTTCCATGCGTAACAGTGTCAAAAGCTTTCCTGAAATCCAAATATATGATATCAAAATTATTTTTTCCATCCAGTTCCTTTGTAACCCCATCATAATATCCTATTAAATTTGTCAGACAAGGACTTTCCCTTAACAAACCCATGCTGTGTCTGAATTATTGCTTCAGTCTTGTCTAGATGATCCTGCAATGCATCTTTAACCAGTGTCTCCATTATTTTACCTGGAACAGAAGTTAAACTAATGAAGTTAAAATGAAAATGATCTGTGGTAATTGTGCAGTCAGATATGAAATTCTCTGAGCAGTGCAGACATGCTTCCAGAACAGCTCATGGTGTTTTGTCAGTGATATATAGAAACTTTGCTAGCAGGAATAAGGAGGTGATTATCCTCTTGTACAATGCCATGGTTAAGCTGCTTATTGATGACTTATAAAAGTCTGGAGGTGCCACCTTAAGAAAGGTGTAGATCTGCTCGATTGTGTGCAGAGAAGGGCAAATGGTGAAGGGAACAAAAGGGTGCTCTTAGTCTTTGTAGTTCTGCAAATTGTAGCATCTTAAGACTAGGCACCTAGGGGTGATCTAATTGAGGTGTTTAAGGTTTTTTTTTTTTTTTTTTTTTGTATGCATTCTTGCATCATTTGCCACTACTACATTTTAAGCACCATTTCTCCGTATAATAATATTAAATGTATCAGAAACATTTAATTTTAAATATAAATATAGTATAAGTTCAATAAAATGCAAGAAACTTTTACCTTAAAATTAGGGAACCTTATATTGTATTTACATTCTTTTTAATAACAGCTTAGGATGTAGTTGATTTTCAAATTGCTGACAATCACTAAATGTAGTGCAAATCAAATGCTCACCTGAATCCAGTGTCCTTTTTAGATATCTTAAAAAATTTTGATTGTCCAGTTGGACATCATTTTAGAATGTCAAATTTAATTTTCAACAAAAGTTTTTTCTGATAGCTTTCATAATTTTTGTCATGTTATTCGCACTAGCTGATTTGCTTGATCTCTTTGATGCAAAAAAAAAAATAGAAGTTTAAAACTGCCAACATGCTAAACTAAAATCAATCACTCAGTCACAAAATGCAAACAAACAATACATAAACCAAAACTAAATTGAAAACAGGATTGCTGAGCATTGCTATCAAGTAGTGTACAACTAAAAGCATCTCCCATTAGAAAACAGTAGTTCCTAAAGAGAAGTTTTATAAACAATACTTCAATAAACTTTAGCTAATTAGAACTCCCAAGCAGCTGCTTCTTTACCAATAACACTTGATGGGTGGGATGATGTATGAAGTGTATATTTTTATAATATGAAGAAATCATGCTGTGACTTGCTTCAGCATATTTTCCACCTTTAGTACTGAATGACTGTGGTGTTTTGCAGCTGTGGGAATAGTAGTAGTAATGGCAAATGGTGCAAGAAAGCAAGCTTATATAGCGTCACCCAAAAAAAAAAAAAAAAAAAAAATAGAGAGAGAAAGAGAACTACACACCCATCCGTACCTTCCGAGAATATGTCTTGTTGTTCCTTGAATTTATTCAACCCATCCGCTTCCACAACAGATGGAATCCTGTTCCAACAATCAGCTACCTGCTGGCTGAAGGCAAACTTCTGCACAACTATCCTGCAACCATCCTTCCTCGAATTAAATTTATCCCCCTTCATTTGTGTAGTCTCAGCAAGTGATTGAATGCCATTAACATTCAACTTACTCAATTCATTCGAGGCTTTAAAGACCTCAGTCAGATCTCCCCACAAGTACCTAGTCTCAAGATGCTGCAATTTGCATAACTAAAACCTTTCTAGGCAAGAGCACCCTTTTTTGTTTCAACAGTCTGGTTGCCCTTCTCTGCACTTCTTCCAGCAGATTTAAACCTTCCTAAAGTGAAGCCTCCAGAATTTTTTTATACTACTCAGGATGCAGCCTAACCATGGCCTTATACAAAGGGGTAATCACATCCTTATACTTGCTAGAGAAGTTTCTATATATCATTCACAAAACCTCATGAGCTGTCATGGCAGCATATCTGCATTGCTCACAGAATTTAATGTGTGGCTGCACAATTACCCCCAGATCTTTTTCATTCCCCATTACTCTGCAGTTATTGCTACCCATATGTCAATGTTAAACTTCAACTTGCATTTGTCAATGTTAAACTTCAACTGCCATTTCTCAGCCCATCGACCCAATTTTCCTAGATCTCATTGCAGTACTAATAACTGTCATTAACCACCCGGCCAACCTTTGTGCAAACTTAGATATTAAGCCTGATGTACCTTAATCAATATCATTGATAAATATTGAAAATGACAATTGGCCCAGCACTAAAACTTGCAGAACTCCACTACTAACATTAGTCCACGAAGTGCAGTGCCCATTGATAACCACTTTTGGTGTTCTGTGCAGTAACTTTCCTTTAATGCCACATTGCTGGAGCAATGTGGCATAAGGGCAAATTACTTTGTACTGCAGTCTTTTATGTGCAACAGTATCAAAAGTCTTACTGAAATCCAAGTATATAATGTCAATATTATTTTTTGCTGAAGGCAAAAATAATTCAGTTCTTTGGTCACTGCATCATAGTAACCTATCAGATTGGTTGGTTAGACAAGACTGCCCCTTAACAAATCCATGCTGTGATTGCAGTATAATTACACGCCAGTCCAGATGGTCCTGCATTACTTCTTTAGCCAGTGATTCCATTATTTTTCCTGGAACAGATGTTAAGCTAACAGGTTTGTAATTACTCCTGTCACCTTTTGATCCCCCTTAATGAATTGGGATACATTCTGGGTATCTCCAATCCATAGGGTCCTCCCATGAATCCAAGGATTCTCTCATTATTGCTAATGGTTTGCCTCCCTTAATATAATTGGATAGATTCCATCTATCCCAGGTGCCTTTTTTTATATCCATCTTCAACAATTTATCCTCCGCTTTCTTTTCAGTTATCACAGTCATTTCATTCCTTGTTAAAGTTTAATAAACTTCTGGTATCCCCTTCCCTAAAGAATTTCTAATCCCCTTATCCTATAGAATTGCTCTTGTGTGAATGTAGATGCAAAATACCTATTCAATTTGTGAGCAATCTGAGCAAGGTCATCCACACTTAACCCATAGATATCAAGTGGCCCAATGTGATTCAACCTCTTTCCTATACTGTTCATATAAACATAGATGTTTTTACTGTGTTTCTTTGCATTATTTTCCAGAGACTTCTTGGGCAAATAATGCAAATTCTCATAATCTGCCTTAGCTTACCTAAATTCCTTTATGACTTTAGGATCACCCTTCAAGGGGGCCCTATGCTGTTTGTATATCTTAAATTTTTTTTTCAGTCCATGCATTGTGTTCTGCTGTCCAGACATTCAGTCATTTATGGAACCTAACCCTGCTTTTCCCATGAGCCTTTAAGCTTGCTGACCATGAAAAAAAATGTAATTTCATTTAAAAAACACATTAAAAAGGAAGGAACCTTTGTAAAAATTAGGTTATTAATGTCATTAAAATAATAAATACTGTTACAAATAATCAAACGACATTAAGCTTGCTAGTTGTGAACATCATCATTCCTGTGAACAAAGAACAACTTACTGTTTGACATCTTCAATGCCAGCATTTCAACTTAATTATTTCACAACTTTTTTAAATCCAGGATTGAAAACCACAGAATTGAGTCAATATGAATTGGAAAGGGAGGAGACACTTTTTGGGCATTTTTCTCACTGTGACTGATTAATCAGCTGCCAGTGAAGGTTGTTTGACAAAAATATCCAATTTTTTTTCTGTCAAATTGGAAGAAAAAGTTCTAAAAGTAGGGCCGTTCCCCCTCCAAGTGGATCAAAAATCTGATGCTGCATATTTGTGTGAGAAAGCAGTGAACGTGTTAAACTGGCATTGCTCGTCCAGAAGTTGTATCCCTTGATAATGTACTTAAAAGTACTTGATTAGGGAATTTGGTTTATGTTTTTTTTTTTTTATTTAAATTAAAATTGTAATTTCTGAAAAAAAAATGTTGATTTTCACACCATGTAAACTTTGAATGGGCATGATTCCAAGATTTTCCCACAATTATCAGTACATATGCAATATTGTAGATTAGAGTTCAAAGAAAAATGTCTGTTTTACCTTGTAATGTCCATTTTCATGTTTCATATCATATTTATTATACATAAATTCTTTAATTTCAATTTTTTTCATGCCCAATTTATAGACAAACAAAAGAACAGAGAAGACATAAACAAGAGCTCAATAAGAAGAAGAAGGAACAGCAGAAATTGGAACACAGAGAAAAATCATTAAAGGGGATGAAACTACAAACAGTGTCATTTGATGCACAAGGGAATACTTCTGTTGCTAGTGATGATGATAGAGAATGTTATCGTAAAGAAGTTGGAGAGGAACCAGATGGTGGTGAGTTCTCCAAAGGGTTTTTAAAACTATTAAATGAGAGCGAGATAGAAAGAGCTGTATAATTTGACATATGTGGATTTCAAATTTTGATCTAAAATTTCATTGATTCTCTCTCTCTCTCCCTCCCTCCCTCCCTCCCTCCATATTAACTGTTTTATGCCCATGCACTTAATTCACATTTCAAGATGGTCTCTGTAAGAGTTAGTAAAAAGGCAGAGTGGTGAGTGTACTATCAAATTTTTAGTGAAAGAACTCATGCTGCATAGCTATAAACAGCAAGGCAATCATGGAAATAAGTTGAAAAGCTTATTTTAGAACTACCACATATCTGTGTGAGATCTTACAAGGATGAGCATAGTCCTCCCCCCCCCCAAAAAAAAGTCAAGGAAGGCATTCTTCTTTATGACAATGGTTGGAAACACTGCCAATAAACTATCCCAATAAGATTTTCTAATGTGAAACTAGTAAAATGTTTTGTTGATGATTGAAACTGAGTCTAAAATTTTAACCACCTTGGTATATATATTTTAAGTCAGAAGGAATTTTATTATATTTAATTTTGATATTTCACTGAAACATTGTTAGCTGAAGAGTTTCTTACAATACCACAGTTTAGTCCATTTTTAACACTGAATGAGGGGTTGAAAATATTGCCAAGCCATACATTTGTTAATAAAGTAACTTCATTAAAACAGTTGAAATACAATATTATGTAAAAAAATAAGGGAGGGATAAACAAACTGTGAATTTCAAGTAAGCATAAATGATATGTTCAAATTTACCTATTTTTAGGTGCATTAGCATATATGCTATTGTCTTCACTGTGCCCATCTGTCTGTCCACACATACTAACTTGACTACCATTGCATGAATTTTCATGAAATTTTAGATTTGATTCCTATAGAAAGATTTGTTGAGCCAGCCCAAATTTCATTAAAATCAAGGAAATAGAAATCCAGCAATTATTAATTCTTCTTTCTATACGTGTTATGTGTAAAAAAAGAAATTCACATATTAAATGTAGTTTAAATGCAGTATTGTTTGTTTTAGACAGTCCATGCACTTAATGTGATTGTTATGTAAAACTCATGAATGTGGTGTCACTTGTGAAGAGATACATATGTATAGAAAGAAAAGAAACTTTAAGTATGTAGGAGAAGAGCAATAAATATTATAGTTGTAATTAAACTGAACAGCTAATTTTTGAGAATACAAAATTATAGAATTTTATTAAGTGTTCCAGGAAGTTATAATCTTAGTAATTAATTCATAAGAAGATAACTATATTTACTTTGCACTTCAGCTAATCACAGCAAAAGAAAAAAAATTGTAATTAATTTTAAGAAAAAATGTGTCTGAAATGTAATACATGCGTACATTACGTAAATTGTAGGAAGAAGTATGTTATCAGATGTTTAAGCATTAGTTAATAAGGAAAAGTTCAGCTGATATCACATTTATTTTCAGTATAAGTTTTGTTGGTACCTGGAAAGCTTTTAAGATCAATCATAGCTCCCCTCCCCTCAACCAAAGAAATCTATTCATAAAATGAAAGTATATTTTGCTTATTACTCTAGAATGAAAAGTTTGATTGAGACTGAATTTTCAACCTATGTTCTGTTGGTCTTTGGAAAATTTCAGGTCCAGGCATGATTCATAGACCATGTTTCCCTCCACACAAATTTGCATAAATGAAAGTATATTTTTGCATCAACAAGTATATGGATTGCTACCAAATTTTCAACGTATATTATTCTGTTGGCCCCTGGGATGGTTCTAATTTAATTCTGATTTCATAGCATTCCCTCCTCAGTTCCTCTACAGAAATATCGCTATTAACTTGGAACATGATCTCTGATACATTTCAAAATTTCTGTGCTTGCTTAGAATCTTTTAGCAATCTTTGTAAGAAATTTTAATTTTGGTGGGTTGATTTATTTTGTTATAAATCACAAATTATTAATGTTTGCTAACATGCCTGAAATGTAACACACTGCATACTTTAACTAATTTGTTTATTAACTATTATTCTAAATTACATTGTTTTTCCTTATCACATCTTACAATCACATTTTCAATAAAATCCATTTTAGCTGGTGCATTGTTCTTTGCATGCATACATAATCTATGTTATGTTTATATATAAACATAACATAGATTATGTAGCAAAACACCATGTTTTGTAGCTTGCTATTCATCTTTGCTCTTATCTGTAGGATATTTGTTTTGTTCTAAAACATCAGCAGCAGTTTCAACATATATTAATATGGGGCTTAAAAGAAAGTTGTCATCTACAGTACAAAAGTCCATAAAATTTATCACCACCAGTTGTCTGCCATGACACCAGTGATGTCATATGAAATAACCTCATCCCACTGCTATTCTATATTGGTATCATCAAAAATTACTCTCCAATCATAACAAAACCAGTTTTCTGAAAACAGTTTTGCACCATACATAATTTGGTACAATTCTCATGTATTCCTCATGAATAACTCAATATCCATCTTCTTAACAACATTTAAAAACAATGGGTATGCCTTGGTCTAGTAGCTGAATCTTTCAAGGCAGAAAACTTAATTTTATTGCAATTGATGTAGTACTATTGTTCTGCACAGTTGCTAAGCACCAGCAAACCTGTTTCATTTTTAACCACTTTGCAATGGCAGCCATTCATTCGATATATACAGGGTGATTCAGAAGGAATAGTAACTATTTTGGGATGTTATAGCATAGATTATTCTGAGTAAAAAAGTTTATATAAACATGTATCCAATTCTCAATGGATATGGAGATACAGCTTTTTGAAACTGGAGTGCACAGCTCCCTGAATCAGATGTGACCAAGAAGCAGTTATAACCTAATGCTGTTTGGTGTTAGAAGTGTTGTTAAGAATGCTGCACATCTTCACATATGCTGACATGATGTTTGTCTATGGTTTTTGTGGTGGAAGTGCTACTGCTGCTTGTAGAGAATACCATTGACAGTTTCCTAACTGCAGAATACCACATTCAAGAGTGTTTACACCAAACTGCATGAGACTGGTACAGTTCCCACCGCTCATATTTCTTCTAACTTACAAATGAACAAAATGGGGATGAAATAGAACACATTCTTCAGTTGGTAGAATGTAGTCCTACTATTAGCATATGAAGAATTTCTACCCTTATCTGTGTTCCACAGAGAAGAATATTAGCATTAGTAGAGGCATATGATGCAAGAAAGCAAGCTTATGCAGCATCAACCAAAAAAAAACCACTCCCATTTCACCCCTCCATTCATTCCAAATACCTGTCCAGCTCAGCCTTAAATTTATTTAGGCTATCAACTTCCACAACAAAGGATGGAAGTCTGTTCCACCAACCAACTACCTGCTGGCTAAAGGCAAACGTTCGCACATATATCCTACAACTGACTTTCCTCAATTTGAATTTATGCCCTCTCGGGTGATTATTCTGAGCAAGAGGAAGAATCCCATCAGCATTGAGCATGCTCAAACCATTCAAGGCTTTATACACCTCAGTCAGATCACCTCGCAGGTGCCTGGTCTCCAAACACTGTAATTTGCAAAATTTAAGCCTTTCTTCATAAGAGCAACCCTTTGTTCCATTAACTAATCTTGTTGCCCTTCTCTGTACTTGTTCCAACAGCTCTAAATACTTCTTAAAATGAGGCCTCCAGACCTGTATACAGTACTCAATGTGGCCTGACCATTGCCTTATAAAGGGGATAATCACCTCCTTATCCCTGCTAGAAAAATTCCTGTATATCATTGACAAGACACTATGAGCTACCCTTGCACACCATCTGCACTGCCCAGAAAACTTCATATCTGCCTGCGCAATTACCCACGTCCTTTTTGTTCTCTACCACTGTCAGAGTTGATACGTCATTCTAGAGTTCCTGCTTCCCATATGTAGTACTTTACATTTGTCAATGTTAAACTTCATTTGCCACCTCTCAACCCATCTACTCAACCTTTCCAGATCCTGTTGCAGCAGCATAGCGTCAGTAGTGTCCTTAACAACCCTGCCAATCTTTGTATTGTCTGCAAACTTGGACATTAAGCTTGATATACCATCATCAATATCATTTATAAATACAGAAAACAACAATATACCCAACACTGAACCCTGAGGGACTCCACTAATAACATTAATCCATGATGAGCAGTGTCCATTGATTACCCCTCTCTGTCTTCTCCCACTCAACCATTCCTTTATCCATAGCAGCAGTTTGGCTCGAATGCCACACTGCTCCAGTTTGTTCAGTAGTCTTTCATGTGCAACAGTATCAAAAGCCTTTCTAAGATCCAAATATATGATATCAAAGTTATTCCCTGCATCCAGTTCCTTTGTGACCACATCATAGTATCCAATCAAATTGGTCAGGCAAGACTTTCCCTTAACAAAACCATGCTGTGTCCGAGCTATAACTGAAGTCTTGTGTAGATGATCCTGCATGCTTCTTTAACCAGTGCTTCCATTAATTTTCCTTGAACAGAAGTTAAACTAACAGGTCTATAATTACTTGTGTCGCCCTTTGATCCTACTTTGTGAATTGGGGTCACATTTGCACATCTCCAGTCCATGGGTACCTCCCCTGAGTCTAAGTGTATCCCATCCCTGTAGAAGCAGTCTTTCCTGTTAACAAGTACAGACCAGGCTGAAAAAAATTCTACCCCTTGAGCTTTGCGCAATCTTTCCAGGGCCGAATTGATCGACAAGGCTCTCATCATATACTCCCTCCTATCATGTCTGGGCAGAATTGCAGACACTTTCAAATTCAACCCTAACTCACAGCTTTTTTTTCAACAGTGACCTGTATTTGTTAAATAATTCTGCCGGTCTCCTACTCTTAATATCATTAGTGCCAACGTGTACAACAATATCACCTTTTGTGGCCTTAAAAGATGATATCCGCTCTACAATGTCATCAACCTTTATCCCTGGCAGACATACCCTGGTCCTGTTCCACCTATCCTCTTTACATAGCATGTTCCCCATTTCCCTGACAATAGTCACCAACAACTACTAGTTCCTTTGGAACCAGTGCATTCTGCCTTGGGGGTTGCCACTTTGTTGTGTGATAATCAAGTGCAAGCTCTAGCGTTGACGTGGGCAGCTGAGATCTTGATGACCTCTCAATTTAGATCCTTCGAGGGCATCCACCCTGTCCTTCAAGCTCTCGTATAGGCCCATAACAACGCTGAATTGTCGCCTAATTTCCTTACACTTCTTACATCGCACACACACACACACAAAGACATCCCCGTTGGCAGTATCATGTCCCGTACCTGATTGATCCACAAACATCAAGCAAGCAGTGCATTTTAAAAGGCTGTGATTCAGAGGGCAACTACCCTCCTCAGTTCTCACCCTAGGCCACAGCACTCCATTTAACTTGAGCCTTTTGCTTTGCTGCTCTGGTCTGAGTCATAATTTCGATTCAATTTCAATAAAATTTCAATTTCAGTACAAAAATTATAACAACTTGTGTCCCAACGCAGTTGTAACACTATATATCTATATATATTTTTTCAATATCAAGTATTATCTTCAAGTTTCTTTATATAACTTGTGTATTAATTAATTATGTTACAGTTGTAAAATCTAAGTCCTTATATGTATTTAGTTAAAAAGTACAATTTAATTGACAATGAAGTTCAATAATAAATTTTACTGATTAATTGATAATATTATATATTATACTATACTATACTAAGCTAACGCTATCTAGTTTGGGATATAACATTTTATCGTATAACAATGGCAACAAGTTACGAACGTTAAATCTAAGGACACTTAAGTATTAATTAACTTCCAAAATCTTGCTGTCCCAATTCAGAATAAACCAAGGATCTTGACTAGGTCTATAAGCTACTTATAGAAAATAATTTAATATAACAATTAGTCAATAAAGCGGCTAAATATAGCTAAAAAACTTCCTGTTCGTCGGCTGTACAAAATTTGTGAAACACGTGGATTGGATACTCTTTCCGATACTAAGTAATAACCTACAAAATCTCTATCTAAGTTAAAATTTAAACTGAATATCATAACTAGGAATATAAAGCTACTCTTGAAAATAAGTTAATATGCCAATTTAAGTTAATAAAACAGAAAAAAAATTCTCTGTTTGAGCTGTAAAAACTTCGCCTGCCTGAGTATGGCAAACATTATGTGAGCACTGCTTGTACCTGATTGTACCATTTCGCATACAGCGGGTGCAACACCTTCAACCAGGAGGCAATGCCCAGTGATTGGGGCAAATACTAAAATTCAAATTTTTCTTCATTTGGTAGCAGTTATATACCTACACACCAATTCAATGGTTAATTATTATTGATGAGGAGCTAAGCAGCATTCTATTTTATTTTTCTACCAGACTTAAAAAACATTTTCTTTCTTTCTTTTTTTTTTTTCTAATCAAACATGCAAAGTTCATTAAAATTCTTTTATATAGCCATAGGTACCATTTCCAGTAGTTTGTTAAAAGTGATAACTTTTAACAAACTACTGGAATGGAAATATTAATTGTACATTTAAATTGCTATAAATGGGCTTAACTGTATCTGAAATATTTTAAACACTTCAGCCTTGAAAAGAGGGAGGTTTTCAAGATTGAAGCAAGAGAAGGAAAAAGAATTTCACTTTTTGTGTTATTTATTGCTTACATTTATTGGAATGTATACTTTTTTGTACTAGTTTTTTTTTTACTACTGTTTATAACCAAAAGAGGTGCTTTCTGTGTATATGTAACAATGAAGTGCAGTTCTAACTGAACTGTAATTTAAAATTGTCTTAAAATGGTGTCTTAAACCACCACAAATGGTTTAAAGTGAGTCATAAGATTTCAGAAATTCTGGAAACCTTTATTTTAGTTCTGGAATTGTCTTGGAATTTGTTATAGGATTATGATTTCCTAATAACCAGTTATTGAGATAATAAAAATACAGTAGAATCTCATAAAATTTGGCACTCTAGCATATGCCAGATTTTTGAAAATTCTGTTTTTTTTTGAAAGTTATGCACATAGAATTCAGGAGTAATTTGTATTATGTATATATTTTATACTTGGCAAGCTCAAGTAAGCCAGTGGCATAATTTAATGCAATCACAAGATCAGAGACATTTTACCAGTGTGAATTTGGGGAGAGCTTTTAAATGCATAATAAAATGTCTTTTTGCTAATAATAACCTAAAAATATTGTTTAGAAATCACATGTGAATAATTTTTATTCAATTATACAGTAGATCTGATCCCTCTAATCTCCACAGAGTGATAGCAGGCATTAAGCCAAAATGTGAACCCGTGCTGCCAGATTCCAATAGTAGCATGCTTATTTAAGAAATAAAGGCCAGTGGTGCAAATCCCACCTCCAGTACGGGTGTTTTGATAATTCAATATCCTTTAATTTCAGGCATAAATGCATATGATAAGATATGAACAAAAATATTTAATTAAATATTTTAAATAAATAAATGATCTTTATGGTCAGGTACCATGACTTTGTAAAATCCTTCATGGCACTGTTCTGGGGATAAACAAATGGCAGAAGTGCCACCTCACTAGAGTAATATATAAAAAATTGCCATAATATAAACATGAAGAAAAATGGTAATGATATAAAATATATTAAAAAAAAAAAACACGTTAAAATAAAATATATTAAATTAAAAAAGTCTGAACAAGTCCAGACATCATGATGTACCCTCTATCTTTGGAACTCATAGATCTCAAATCATTTGGTAATTACTTGAGACCTTTGTAAAGATCTTCATATTATTTACTCGTTTTTTTTTTTTTTTTTTTCCCCTTTTCTTACATCTATATTGTGTGCATCTTACCATTCTGTGATCATTCCAACATTTACCTTGTTCAGGATGTAACATCGTTCACAATATATCTTCTTTTAGTGTGGATGAGGTCAATTTTATTAGTTGTTAATCCATTTGGGCTCTTCCATGTCCACTTTCTGTTCACCCTTTTCTTGAAAAAAAAAAAAAGTGTCCGTTACTGACATTTCTTAAGATTCTTCAAATTCCACAAGTCTTTCACCTCTTTCATTCCTTTCACCAATTCCAAAATATCCTACAGTTTCCATTTCTGTATTATTTTGTGTCTTTCCACCCTTAGCATTGAAGTCTCCCATAAAGATGGCATAGTATTCATCTAGAAGTCTCTCAATTTCGGTGTACATTTCTTCAACCTCTTCATCATCATGGCTCAATGTTGGTCGATATATTATTGACTTTTAGTTTGTACCTCTTAGAAATCCCGAGTAGTAGTCTTGACACTCTTGGTAATATACTTTTGAATTCCAAAATGTTGTTTTTTACATTTTATGAACCAGAAAGCCAACTCCACCTTCACCCTTTTCACTGTTTCCATTGGCTGTAAGTGATTCATTTCTTCTTTTTGTTTCAACCAAGCCGATGATATTCCAATTCTGGAATATCATCGGCTCGGTTGAAACAATTCCAGAAAACTGCTAGCTTGGACTAATAGATTAACAGTAACTGCTGGCAGAGGTGAAAGTGATTCATGTGCAGCAGTCTTCCATGTTGCACCTGGAAGACTGCTGCACAAATTGGAGCAGTATGGCAATGGAGGCAAATTGCTGCTATGGATAAAGAGATGGTTGAGTGGGAGAAGGCAGAGAGTGGTAATGGCGCATCCGTAGCCAGGTGGGCAGGAGCAGCAGTGCGTAGCACACGCTTCTTGATTAGACCGGGGTTCGAGCACGTGACCACCAAATACGGAGGATGCGGAAAGGTCAGGGAATGACCACCGCATATCCGCAGAGCAATATGGCCTTAGTTGCTAATGCTCCTAAAAACAAAAAAAAACAAGCAACAGAGAATCAATGGACACTGCTCTTTGTGGACTAATGTTATTAGTGAAGTGCATTGGGTGGGTCCATTAGTTGGTTATTAGTTGGGTCCATTGTTGTTTTCTGTATTTATAAATGATATTGATGAGGGTATATCAGGCTTAATGTCCAAGTTTGCAGACGATACGAAGTTTGGTAGGGTTGTTAAGGATACTAATGACAGTATGCTGCTGCAACAGGATCTAGGAAAGTTGAGCAGATTGGCTGAGAGGTTGCAAATGAAGTTTAACATTGACAAATGTAAAGTACTACGTATGGGGAGCAGTAATCCCAGAGTAACGTATGAACTCTGTGGTACTACACTGACAGTGGTAGATAATGAAAAGGACCTGGAGGTAATTATGCAGGCAAATATGATGTTTTCTGAGCAGTGCAGATGGTCTGCAAGAGTAGCTCATGGTGTCTTGTCAATGATATACAGGAATTTTTCTAGCAGGGATAACGAGGTGATTATCCCCTTGTATAAGGAAATGGTCAGGCTACACCTTGAATACTGTATACAGGTCTGGAGACCTCATTTTAAGAAGGATGTAGAGTTGTTGGTACAGAGAAGGGTGCAACAAGATTAGTGAATGGAACGAAGGGTTGCTCTTACGAAGAAAGGCTTAAGTTTTGCAGATTACAGTGTCTGGAGACTAGGCACCTGCAAGGTGATCTGATTGAGGTGTATAAATCCTTAAATGGTTTGAGCATGCTCAATGCTGATGGGATTCTTCCTCTTGCTCAGAATAATCACCTGAGAGGGCATAAATTCAAATTGAGGAAAGACAGTTTTAGGACAGATGTGCGGAAGTTTGCCTTTAGCCAGAGGGTATTGATTGGTGGAACAGACTTCCATCTTTTGTTGTAGAAGTTGATAGCCTAAATAAATTTAAGGCTGAGCTGGACTGGTATTTGGAACGAATGGAAGGGTAAAATGGGAGCAGTTTTTTTTTTGGCTGATGCTGTATAAGCTTGCTTTCTTGTATCATATGCCTTTACTAATGCTAATTCACATTTTCTAATTCCTTTTCCAGCTCTAATATCCTATCTTCACCGATAAACAATCTTATGTTGTAATAGGCCAAGTTCAGTTTCCATGCATGACAGCTTGGTCATACTCAGAGATTCTTTGCATCCTCTGCTTCCACTCTGATCCCCTTGCTGCCATGAGAGAGAGAGAGAGTGGCCCTCAGCCACTGGGGACTGAAGGCCATTTGTTTTGTTGTGTTGTCATATTTAATAAAGTGCTGGAGGGTTTGGTCTTTTCCATTTCACGCTCACCAGGTGTCTTGAACAGAACCACTCTACATGTTCATTGTCATCAAAGTGGCGTAACAGAGCTTGCCAATGAGAAGGTGTGCATGAGTGTATTTTAGGGATGCAGGCCAACCGGACTTCTCCTAAATCTTTTAAAATAGAAAGATATTTGATCCATCAGGGTTTTAGACTGAGTATCTGATAACACAGAATGTCTGTCCCCCCCTCCCCACCCAAGCCCCTATATCACACTAAACTGACTCAACATTGCACTAGTCACCCATGTCAACTGGATGCACTTCCCCACTCATATTCCATCTGTTCTTTCTGTATACATAGTACTCCCCATATTCATATTCTACATCCCTTATACCTGAGTGACACCACATCTCTGAAATCCTGACAATGTCTACTTTTGATGTCTTGATCAGCACTTCGAATTCATCAAATTTGTTTACTATGCTCCTAACATTGATGTTCTTGCAAGTATATATGCACCTATTCTTACTCTTAGTTACCTTACACAACCCATGTATTTACTTGTTTCATGATGACCCCCAGCAGTTCTTAAAATCCCCAGCACCTTGCTTTCAAGGCTTCTGCTCGTTCCAATAGAAGCAGTGCAAAAATCACTTTCACCTCTGCCTGAGGCTATTGTTAGTCTATTAATCTGTGTAGCCCTCCCCACAAAGCTAGCAGTTTTCCAATCCACTTAACACTGCATGATAGCATCATCAAATATTCTTGCACCCTTTCTATTTAAATCTATCTCATCCCTTTAGAAGCAGTCTCTCCATAGCTGAATTGATTGACAAGACTCATCATATACTCTCTCCTAGCATATCTGGGCAGAATTGTAGACACTTTCAAATTTAACCCTCACTCTCAAATATTTTCAAGTGCTCTTTACTTGTTGAGTAAGTCTGCAGATCTCCTACTCTTAATGTCATTAGTGCCAATGTGTACTACAATATCACTTCACCTTTTGTGTCCTTAAAAGATTATATCTGCCCTTCAATGTCATCAAAATTTGTCCCTGGCAGACATACCCTGGTCTTATTCCACCTATTCGTTTTGCAAAATATATTTCCCATTTACCTGACAATAGAGTCATCGACATTCATCCGTGACCTATTGTCAAATTCATTGCTCTTTTCTGCACCTATTCTTACATTCCTACAATCAAAGAGATCTGCACATCCTACAATTAGGCTTCCAAACCTGTATACAGCACTCGAGAAGTGGCCTAACCATTGCCTTATACAGCAGAATAATTATCTCCTTACCAATGGAAAAATTCCAGTATAGACTGACCTCAATTGATGCGATTAATTTGTCCCGCGAGCGTATTGCGCAAAACGGAAATGCGTTAATTGAATATAATAATCAATAGGAAAAATCATAATTGGTCCTTGATCATCAGGAATGTCCATAAAGAATTTTAAAAATAGCTTTTTAACTGTATACCATGTAAAAGATAATGAAAATAATTATGGAATTAAATTTTGTTGCATAAAACAGTGGTTCCCAAACTGTGTGCCGCGGAATATTTTAAAACTTTTGAGGGAAACACAGCAATACTCGACATCTGTCGGACACAGCGCAAACTACTAGCTCGAGGTAGTTCACAGTTTCAACATTTCTTATTAAGTTGTTTGGACCTAACTACTTAATAAATGGCACTGTTAGGTCTAGGAACTTTTGGTCTAGGTGCACCATGAAAAAAATTACTGAGACACTAAGGGCACCGTGAACCGAGAAAGTTTGGGAACCTCTGACATAAAATACACAATGAAGAAACAATGTGTTACGGAAATATTTGAACAGAGTTGTTTGAACAGCATTGACTTTCTCTTTTCATCAATCAATTTCCGTTAGCCGACAACAATCTTCTCTGGGCCCTGGTGAAATAAATATCACAGAGAACCTCAAACCTTTGGTTTGAGGTTCTCTGTGATACGAAAGATTTTATCTAGTTCTTTTACCATTATCTCCTTCGTGGTAACATTTTCATCTGGCTTATTTAGCTTACCGTGCATCAGATGGGCAATAAACAAACGTTTGCCTGCTGCCCACCTCAGTGTGTTCCATCAACCATCGGAAGAAGAAGTGTTACTTGTTTGTCTCCCGCTAATAAAGTCAATGCAGACTAGCATTTAAAAATTCTAATTGTTCTAAAATAATTAATTCTAATAAAATAATAATAATTTTTAAAAAATAAACGTTTTTAAATTCTAAAAATTATAATTTTTAACACGCGATTCAAATATTTTTCAACTATCACATTAAAAAAAAGATCACTTTAATTGGAAATTTGCATCGTGTAAAGTAAAAAGTGGTATAATTTTTTCAAATAGCTGTAACTGAAAAATGCATTAATCGAACTCGCGTTATGCGAGGCCTGGCTGTATATCACTGACAAAAAACACCTTGTGCTGTCCTAACAGCCTGTGTGCACCACTCAGACAACTTCATGTTTGATTGCACAATTACCCCATGACTTTTTTTGTTCTCTGCTTCCTTTAGTGTGGTACGACTAGCTTTATAAGGGTAACAGTAATCTCTGAATTCTGCTATTACTCTAATGTACTTGTATATGCAGTACATTGCTCTTGTCACTGTTAAACTTCAGTTGCCACTTCCCACCTGTTTAATTTTTATAGATATTGCAGTAGCATACCCTGATTAATGCCATTAACCACCCTGCCAACCTTCGTATCATCTGCAAAACTTGCACATTAAGCATGATATATGTTTTCATCAATATCATTAATAAGTACAGTGGACTCCCACTAATCCGAACATCCGCTTAATCCGAACACGTTTCGGTCGGCGGAGAGGAAATTTTTTAGTTTGCAAAATATACGTTTTTTGTATTTTCCAGTTAAATTTAAATGGCATTAATGGTACAAAAACATTTAGAATTCCACAAAACAATTGTATTTTATTGTAGTACTGTACTAATACAAAATTAATAAATCAGTGTTTGACATGGCCTATTAAAATTACAGATCTATACTTACACACCAAAACAAGAACAAAAGTCATTTTTCAGAAGTAACAAACTCTGTTAGTTTCTTTTGATGTAACGATCAAAATCGGCTAGATGATGCTATGTTTTGCCACCGCTTCATAAACATGTAGTCTGCCGGTGTAGCGCTGGGATGTTGTTCTAAATAGCGTAAAGCGAGGTCAAGGGCCGCTGTCGCGTCTGTGTGCGACACAAGTTGTTCCGCAGAAACACCGGGCTCGTCATCACTCCCGTCGTCATTCTGCTTTGAGTCTTCTTGGGTGACAGCTGCCACGATGGCCTCATCCGACAGGTTTTCATGACCTATTCCATCCGCTGCAATCCACCCGTTAACGTCAGATTCTATTGCTTCCTCGCACCTGGGAATTTCCTGTACGAGCTGAATTAATTGTTCTATGTCATTGTTTTCGTCAGAGCTATCAACAAAGCTGAGAGAGGGCCATAATTTCTTCCATGATCTTTGTATGGACTGCTCGGTTACACTCTCCCACGACTCAGCAACCCAATATACAACATCTTTTAAGTTCACTTGTTTCATTTTCTCATGTAAAGAAAGTGAATTGGTGTTATCTTCTATCAAGGACCTAAGATATTTCTTTCTGTATGCAAGCTTGATAAACTGTAACACCCCCTGGTCCATGGGGTGTAATAACGGTGTTACATTAGGCGGTAAAAAAAGCTGCCTTTATATTCCCTGATGTCAACTCGGAAACGTCTGGGTGGGACGGCGCATTGTCTATGAGGAGAATGGCACGAGGTGGCAAATTATTTTCATTGCTGAAACGTTTCACTGCTGGGACAAATTGATTATGAAACCACTCAGTGAAAAGCTGTCTGTTCATCCAAGCTTTTTTTTGACTTTTATAATGAACTGGAAGATTGTTAATGTTCATATTTTTAAAAGCTCTCGGCTTCACTGATTTACCGATCATCATCAAAGATAGCTTGTGATTTCCTGAACCATTACTACAAGCTATCAACGTCACTTGCTCCTTATTCATTTTAAAACCTGGGGCATGCATTTCTTGTTGAGATGCTAGACTTTTTGTGGGCAAAGCCTTAAAA
This sequence comes from Mastigoproctus giganteus, assembly GCF_048544385.1. Lineage (NCBI taxonomy): Eukaryota > Metazoa > Arthropoda > Arachnida > Uropygi > Thelyphonidae > Mastigoproctus > Mastigoproctus giganteus. Next base: position 72,236,814 of record NC_143582.1, on the reverse strand, counting down.
TTTAAACTTGTCTCATCAGCGTTATATATCTGCTGAGGTGAATAATGTGATACCAAATCAGCGAACTCACCCAAATATTTCTCTGCTGCAGCATGATCAGCTGATAATTGCTCCCCGGTGATCGTTAGCTGGCGAATCCCATGGCGCTTCTTCCAGCGATCAAACCAACCAGTACTCGCACTAAATGATTCATCACCTTTCATTAGTTTGTTGAGATGAATGGCCTTTTCTCTAACAAGAGGTTCACTTAGGGGTGTTCCCCTTCCTCTTTCCTGAGTGAACCACGTGAATAAGGCTTCATCAAGCTTGTCAAACGTTGAGGGCCTTACTGTTTGTCGATTTTCAACTGATTTTTCTGAAGTAGAGGTACAAAACTGCTCGATCTTTGCGTGGTTTTTTTCCAGTCAGTTACTGTGGCCTTGCCCACTCCAAACTCTATTGCTAATTTCGTTGCACTTTCCCCCTTGTCCAGCCTTTTCAAAACTTCCAGCTTATCTTTCAACGTACACGTTGTGTGTTTCTGTTTCGTGGCCATTGTGGCAGCAGACTGAACTAAACTAAACTATAAAATGTAATGTAGAGCGAAGATATAAACATTCACGTTTAATGCACAATGTCGTGTGCAATTAGTCATAGCGTGGAGGGGGGGGTTTGCTTCTGGTGTGTTACGCTCGCGTACAAACGCTAGTAGGCTTACTATACATTCATTCCTTAATAAACCAGACCTGTTTTACTGCTTGCTTCTGCATTATTGCAGTTATTCGGCTAAACCGAAATTCTGCTAATCCGAACAGGGCTCGGTCCCAATTAGTTCGGACTAGCGGGAGTCTAGTGTATTGAAAACTGCAATCTGCTCAGCACTGAACTATTGGAGCAATTCACTAATAACATTATTTATATTATTTTGGATTAATAACATTAGTCCAAAAGCAATGCCCATTGATAACCACTCTCTGTCTTTTTCTACTCAACCATCTCTTTCTCTAAAGCATTCAGTTGTCTCTAAATGCATCCCTGCTCTAATTTGTAGTAGTCTATCATGTTGAACAGTATCATAATTTGCCTGATATCTAAGTATATGATGCCAGAATTATTTTTTGCATCATTTCCTTTGTTACTGCATCATAACATCCAATCAGATTGGATTGCCCCTTGACAAAGTCATGCTATGATTGCTGTATAACTACATGCCTGTCTAGGTGGCCGTGCATTACTTCTTTATTCAGTGACTCCATTATTTTACCTGGGAGAAATCAAGCTAATAGGTCTTTAATTACTTTCTTCACTCTTTGATTCCAGCGCCCCCTCCTTTAAATAGGAGAGACATTTGCACATCTCCAGTCTGCAAGGGACCTTCCCTAAATACACAGATGCTCCCATAATTATGATCCAAGATCTGCTTATCTCTTTTGCTGCTTCTCTTAATATAATTGGATAGATTCCATTAGCTCCAGGTGCCTTGTTTACTTTTAGCTTCAATAATTTTTTCTTCTGCTCTCATCTCAGTTATCACAGAATCATTTAGCTCTGTGTTAAGATTTGATATACATTTGGCATCCCTATACCTAAAATATTCTTCACTTATGAATGTAGATGTAACATATCCATTCAGTTTGTAAGTGACCTAAACCAAATTATTAACAGTTATACTATTATGTAGTGAACCAATGTGGTTCATTCCTTTCCTTCTAGTATTAATATAAGTAAAAAATTCTTTACTACTTTCCTTCGCAATTTTTGCCAAACATTTCTTGTAAAATGCTTTAGCTTCCTAAATATGTTTGTGAGTTGATTGCATTTTTTACTTTTCACTCTGTTCGAGTGACCATCAATAAGTTCCAGTCAATATCTGGAAAGTTGAACTGCCCCATTTTGCATTCTGATTTACTGGTACATTCTCTTTGTCTATATAGTTAATATAATGTAATGATCGCATTGTGTTTGTAGCTAGGCTCCACAACTAGATATCATTTTCTAGCAGGGATAAGGAGGTGATTATCCCCTTGTATAAGGCAATGGTCAGGCCACACCTTGAGTACTGTATACAGGTCTGGAGACCTCATATTAAGAAGGTTGTAGAGCTGTTGGAACGAGTACAGAGAAGGGCAACAAAATTAGTGAATGGAACAAAGGGTTGCTCTTATAAAAAAAGGCTTAAGTTTTGCAAATTACAGTGTCTGGAGAATAGGCACTTGCGGGGTGATCTGATTGAGATGTATAAAGCCTTGAATGCTGATGGGATTCTTTCTCTTGCTCAGAATAATCACCTGAGAAGGCATAAATTCAAATTGAGGAAAGAAAATTGTAGGATAGCTGTGCAGAAGTTTGCCTTTAGCCAGCGGGTGGTTGATTGCTGGAACAAACTTCCATCTGTCGTTGTAGAAGTTGATAGCTTAAACAGATTCAAGGCAGAATTGGACAAACATTTGTAGTGAGTGAATGGGTGAAATGAGAAGGGAGTGTTTTTTTTTGGCTGATGCTATATAAGCTTGCTTTCTTGCATTATGCCCTTGCTAATGCTAATCACATCATACACCTTCTGGAATCAAGGTTATGATGTTAATTTTTATCAGATTTATGTTTTGAATGTGTAATAAGTGGTGCCTTAGAACTTCATGTTTCCTGTAAAATATGATACACAACTCCCCTATATATCATTGGAATCTTAACTTCCAATCAAAAATGATGCCTAGATCCTCTACAGTTCAACAAGGGGGATCAGGCCTCCATTTGCAGATTGATTTTAAGGTTGTTGTGGTTTTAGGTGACATGACTATGACAGTGAATTGAGTACTGTACTGTGAACTAGAATTGAATGACACAAAATGAATGATTTGATAAGTTGCAAATACATTAGCAATGATGTATAATTTTTTTTTTTTTTTTTTTTTATTTAAATACCAAACACAAAAAGTATTAGAACCTGTAGCACTTAGTACTGCATATGGGTTGAAACTGAGAAGACATTAGATGATTGTTCACACTAAACTAGGATTTCTATAGATTGTAGTATTTTGAGAAATACATGAAAAGAAAGTGTGTTCCAGAAAGCAGAAGCAGAAAATGAAATGTTGGTTCAGTGAGTCTGGAGTTGAACAATGAATGGATGAAATTGCAGATTGATTTAAGGTTGGTGTGGTTTTAGGTGACATGACTGTAACAGTGGACTGAGTACTGTACTGTGAACTAGAATTGTGACTTACAAAATGAATGATTTTATATGTTGCAAATACAGTGGATTCCGGTTATTTGGGCCACCGGTTAATCAGGGCAGCCGTTTATTTGGGGCAAATCTTAAAAAACAGAAACCAATCGAGAAAATAGCCAGGGTTTACTTCGCTTAATTGGGACAGCATGCCGTTTAATTGGGGCAGAAGACCGCAGCACTGGAGATTACCCTACGATTGTGTCCAACTGAACCACATGGTTCAGTCGAAATTCTGGAGGTCACAACCATAAAACAATACAAACAATTAGCAGTCACCTGTTTATTGGGCTTTTCTGTTAGTGAAATCTATCATAAACGGACAGTAAACCCGATCGTACTGAATTTGCGATAATACCGACAGCTGGAATTCTGTGGGTTATTATGGCAAAATGTGTTTACACTTCCATGAAATCTTCAATCATATAAAAAAATTTATTTTCAGATCTCTTTATTCCTATTTTTAAAGCTTCGTAACTCGTTACTCCGTTTTCACTTGCATATATTGTGTTACTTGCAATTTGTGTGTGCTGTATTCTTTGTTATTGATTGCTTATCTTTTTACTGTTTTAAATTTTAATCTCCACCGACAAATGTCAGTGAACAGAACTGTTAATTAGTTCGTATGTACATATTACAGTGCATATTAATTATTCCGATTATCACGTATATTCTTCCAATTTTCATTTAATTTTTTAATTGGTAAGGTAATAAATGCTAAATTTGTGCTTAATATATCTTTACTTTTATAGCCTGTGGATAATATTCCTCCTGTTTTCACTAATTAGAACTGCTGTTTAATAGAATTAAAATTTTATTCACAAATGTGATCACAATGACTGGCGCTTACTGCACATCGTATAGTGAACGGTACTTTACTATGTTGAGTTCGTTGTAATTTGATTGTACAGTGAACCAATTGTAAAGGGGGGGGTACATTGTATTTTTAACTATATACGTGAAACTTTTGATAATTGGGGCAGCCACCTAATCGGGCCAAAATGCACTAGTCCCAATGTATCCCAAATAACCGGAATGGACTGTACATTAATACTGATGTACAGTTTTTTTTTTTATTTATTTATTTTTTTAATTTAAACACCAAACAAAAAGTATTAGAACCTGTAGCACTTAGTAATGCATATGGGTTGAAACTGAGAAGACAGTAGATGACTGTTCACACTAAACTAGGATTTCTATAGATTGCGGTATTTCGAGAAATTCCGCAATCTATAGAAATGAGATTTCGGTATTTGAGAGTGTTCCAGAAAGCAGAAGCAAAAAAAGAAACGTTAGTTCAGTGAGTCTGGAGTTGGAGTGATTGGATGAAACTAAATAGTTATGAGACAGAGTGGCAATACTTTGTAAGAAACGACTCACTAATTAATATGGCTGTCGTATATTGAGTGAAGTTGAAGTTTGAAGAAGTTGTGGTGGGAGTGCACTCCAGATGTGGGAAAAATATTTTGTGGTATAAATTTTTTTTATAGAGTAAGTAGTTTAAAAGAAAAGTAGTGCCAACAGCAAAAAAGAAAACAACCCAGTTATTTGGTGCAGTGGAAGCAATATTTGTGATGTGCTTAAGCCAAGAGAGATAAAAGTCATGGTCCCTAATAGAGATATGTGATCTTATCTAGGAATGGTGGTATTGCACCAGTTGATAAGAGTCATCTACCACTTAGTATTGCCTGGTAACATAGAGGGGTTCACACCTGTGTGGTCACCCACAACTATGGTTCACACCTGGGAGGTCACCCACCGTGTGCTTGTGCATAGAGGTTATACCTGGGATTACTAACAGTCCCACCAGCTAAATCCTCTGCTTACACCTTCAAGATGGCAGGACTGTTAGTAATCCAAGGTATAAACTCCATACAGAAGCAGATGGTGGGTGACCACCCAGGTGTGAACCAACGTAAGCAGGAGTCGAGGTGTGGCGCCCACACCACACCACATGGAGGAATGCCGCCCCCTCTGTGTTACCAGGTAGTACTAGGTGGTAGATGACTCATCAACCAGTGCAATACCACCACTTTGCTTATTGGAGGCTTGAAGTGGTGGAACCCATGTTTAGTCTATAGAGCTAAGTTCCGGTCAACCCTTCCCCATCTCTTTCATCATGCAGTATGACTGATGACTATGTATAAACTCCATAGTCATCAGTCATGATGAACATCGTGGCGAGATCCAATATTGATTACATTTCAGGGCTACAGCTCTAAAACAGTTTTCGCAAGCTGGCCGCTAGTTAGTACACTGGACCGATCCTATTGGTAACTCTTTAGGAGGCTTCCGGATCAGCTAGATGTATAATCTTGCTACCCCTACTCTGCCAGACAGTGACTGGAGGGACTCCAAGTAGTATGTGGGGGGAAGCATTGTCAAGGCACGTTATGTCAAGGATCTCGGTATATTCTTACCATGTGTACGCCATATCCAAAAATTTCATTACTTCATAGAGCATGTCACCCCCCCACACTTTTTCTTACTATTGAATACACCACGAATCGTCAAACTAATAGAGTAGACTTATCTGCAAAAAGATCTAAACCTCCCAAACACTTCCTAGTTCATTTCACAAATATACGTGGTCTCAATTCTAATCTCAACAATGTCCATTTCCACTTGCAGTCTGCCACACCCTGTGTACTTTTTCTGACAAAATCTCAGTTATCGGTTGATTCGACTACTGCTCATCTCAGTTGCCCAAACTATTTGCTATATGATTCCTTTCGCCTCGAAGGTGGTACTTGTGCATATGTCCTTTTCGATATTCCCTGTCAGAGATTTGGTAATTTGGAATCTCCTCTTTTTGATCTTCTGTTTGTTTGTGTTTGTTATTTGGTTTTTAGGAGCATTGGCAACTAAGGCTATATTGCTCTGGTCATTCTCTGACCTTTCCACATCCTCCATATTTGGTGGCCACATGCTCGAACTCCAGTCTAATCAAGAAGCGTGTGCTATGCACTGCTGCTCCTGCCCACCTGGCTATGGAGGCGCCTTCAATCTTCTCTGGCTTAAAATCTCTCTACCTCATTGTCAAATTCATCTGTTGTTTCTACTGTTCTCCCAACTCCACTAATCACTTGGAGTTCCTTGACTTCCTCTCTTTGCAACTTGACTTTTCTCCAGTCCAACTTTCCTAACAGTGAGGTAATTTTCCTTGGTGATTTTAATGTTCACAACTCTAGCTGGCTTCCGTTTTCTAGTCACACAGATCCAGCTGGTCGAGAAGCTGAGGCTTTTGCAATTACTAATGATCTTGCACAGATTGTTCATTTACCTACAAGAATACTGGACAATCCTAACCATACAGCCAACATGCTTGATCTTTTTCTCACAAACAACCCTTCTATGTACACCATCGAAGTGAGTGGTCCTTTAGGCACCTCAGATCACAACTTGGTGATTGTTTCTTCTCCAATGGAGCCTTTATCTCATGGCTATTCCCAACCTCATTGTTTGGCATTACAAAAATGCAAAATGGGATGACCTGTGAGATTTCTTTTCTTCTTTTCCTTGGTCAGATTCAAAACTTCTGATGTCATCGTTTGCTCAGATCGTGTCAGTGAAATTATTCTTGTAGGAATGGAATCCTTTATCCCACACTCCACTTTAAAAACTCTCGTCCTTTATCTAAACCTTGGTTTTCCAATAAATGTGCTAAGGCTGTTCAAGAGAAGAATGTTGCATATCGTAATTGGCTTGTTTCCGATTCTTCAGTTTCATTTTCTGCCTACACCAAAGCTCGCAACAATTGTAAAGCAGTTATTAATCAGTCCAAACTAGATTTTGAACAGGGTAAGAGTAGAAAACTTGCTTCTTGCCCTAAGTGTAGCCGAGCATTCTGGTCTCTTGACAAAGCTATTGGCCACGACTTTTGCCCATCTCTGCTCCCACCTCTGCCAAAACCAGATTGTTCTGTTGTCACTTCAGCTTAGGATAAAGCTGACCTGCTAGCATCCCTTTTTTATTCCAACTCATGTATTAATGATCTTGGTAAAACACCTCCCACCATTCCCAAAATACACCATTCAATGCCTCCTGTGGTCTTTCGTCAAAAGGATGTCAGAAGGATTTTGACAAATCTTGATACTAAGAAAGTTCCAGGTCCAGATGGTATTTCTCCATTTGTTCTCAAAACCCATGCTCTTTAATTTACTTCTGTTCTTTGCCATTTTTTTCACTTCCTTATTCCATAGGTGTTTTTCCTTCTGCTTGGAAATTTGCTCATATCCAGCCAGTTCCTAAAAAGGGTGACAAATCTCTCCTATCCAATTATCATCCCATTGCAATTACTTCTACTCTTTCTAAAGTAATGGAGGAATCAATTAACTGCCAAATATAAATATATAAACTAGGTATATAAACTACCTAGAAACCTTCTATCTGATCAACGATCGTCAGTATGGATTCCATCAGTGTTGATCCACTGGTGATATTCTGGTTTATGTTACCCATTTATGCACAAATTCAATGGAAAAGTTCGGTGGAACACAAGCAGCTACTCTTGACATCTCAAAGGCTTTCGGTTTGGCATAAAGATTTATAAACAAGCTTCCATCTTATGGTTTGCCAACTGTTTTTTATAATTGGTTATCCAGTTTTCTCTCGAATTGCTCACTGAGGGTGATGGTAGATGGCCCTCTGTGTTCTAACTTTTCCACTTATGCTGGTGTCCCTTTTTCTCTCGTAGATTAATGACCTTCTTCCATTGACTGGAAATCCTATCCATAGTTTTGCCAATGATAGCACAATGCATTCCACTTTCCATTTTGAGAAACCTTGCCCTGCTCAATCATCTTCAACTTCTCGAATATCCGCTACCAATTCCTTAAATGCCGATCTCCAGTGGGGTGAAGACAACTTAGTTGATTTCAATCCTTCTTGAGTTTCACGAAATATTTCCATTGCATTTGGCCAAAGATGAGTAACATAAGCCACTTATTACGTAATCATTGATCAGACGAAAGGTTTAAAGATAGCTTAAGAATGGGCAGTTAATGGATTTTTTCCATTGCTTTGAAAGCAGTAGAGGTAAGTTCAATGGAGCAATAATTGGAAGGGAGGGATTTGTCATCCTTTTCTTGTTAACTTGTATATGAAGAAGAAAGTGCAAATAGGTGATACAGAATAGGAGGAATCTCAGCAGCACAGGTTTTGAGGCCGGGTGGGTAAAGTACCTGCCTAGCAACTGAAAGGTCGCCGCTTCGAATTCTGCCTCGGGCTTGGATCAAAGTACTGCAAAAACCTTGGGAGGTGCATTATGGCCACAGAAGCGGATGCGCCAACAACTACAAAAAAAAAAAAAAAAAAAACAGGTTTTGAGACAAAGAGGAGAAATGTCATCAAGACTATAGTTTTGTTACCATCCAGATTGTTCAGAATTCTTCTAATGAAGACCATGGCAGGCACGGAGTGGAGTGTTGGGTATGACAGGAGGCAGTTTTCCAATATTCTTGATGCAAGTATAAGAAAAAAAAATAGGATGTAGTAAGTTAGCTTTATCTTTAGCTGAGAATGCAACAGAACCATCAGGTTCTGACAGAGGTGAATATATTGTGGACAGAAATTGCAACTAGTAGATTTGGCAAGAGACCAGAATGCCCAACTGCTATTTTGACAAGTTTTCTACTCTTAGGTCATAAAATATTGATTTGGAGTGATTAATGGGAGCTTTAGTGTAGGAAGAAAATGAAGCTGAAGATTTCGATATTGAACATCCATAGCACATTGATTGGGGGGGGGGGGTTAGGGTTGCATGCAGATAAGATGTTTTCATCCCTACAAGAATAATTTCACTGATACAATCTGAGCAAACATGGGATCAGAAGATTTAAATCAGTAATCTAATCAAGGACAATAAATAATGCAGATTATCCCATTTAGCATTCCTATAATACCAGACATCGCAATGCTGAGAATGGCCATGAGAGAGAGGGGGGGGGGCTCTATTGGAGATGAAATCATCATTGAGTTGTGATATGAGGTGCTTAGAGGATCACTAATAATGACAGTATACTTGGACGGGTTATTAGTGAGAAAATGATTAAGGGTGTTGGGGGTATAGTTAGGATTGTTTAATATAGCTAGGGAAGGACTTTTAGGCCCTCAACAACCACCACCACCAAAAAATCAGATTCAAAATGGAAATAGAAAACAATGGCAACCTTCCTTTCCGGGACATCCTGTTCACAACTCATTGCTACATATGGAAGTTTACAGGAAGCCACTGATACTAGGATCATACTAAACTACAAATTCTGCCATCCTTTCTCACCAAAAATTGACATTCTAAATTCCATCTTAAGAGCTTACAGAGTTTGTAAAGAAGATATTGTACAACAAGACCTAAAAACAATAACCAGCTAGCCATGAAGAACAGATATCCTCTGCACGTTATCAACAAAGCCATAAAAGACTGTCACACAACCCCAACTCAGCAGTGACAGAAGAAACTCCATATGTATACCATACATACCATCTGTCAGCACTAAAATAGCTGAAGAAGCCAGGAAATTTCACCTTTTTCAAAAGTTCAGCCTCCATCAAGCAGATCATAAAACAACAGCCACATAACCATATGTGAGAGCAGTTTTTTTTTTTTTTTTTCTGTCATAAAAATATCAATTTCATGATGCAGTTTAAAGAAGTGATAGAACACTTTGCCACAACTAAGCCATCTCAGTGCACTATATAAAATTACATCTTCATATTCAGCTTCAATCTCTGAAAGAAAATGCTGAAACATACAGTGATTAAGGCCATGTGCCCATATAAAATTTACAGTTGAAATAATCATATTCATGAGGTGTTGGAGAACCAATGCTTTCCCACAGAAAGCTTCTTGATGTAAAATGCGGTGAATTCCAATTGGAGTTTCAGCTCCGATATATCATTTTCTTGGTTCTTCTATCCATAAGCCCAATGTTTTTTACCAATCATATTTTTTGCACCATCAGTTGTGACTCCTACAAGGTTTTTAATATTTAATCCTAACTTTTCAATAGACTGGCAAAAATTTTCAAAAAGATTTTCACCTGTAGTTGTTCCATGCATACTCTGTAGATCAGCTAAATCTTCAACTGGTACAAAATTATCATTGATACCACGTATGAAGATAAGGAGTTGGGCTGTGCCATATTCAGTACTGTCATCCAGTATCACACTAAAATATTTCATGTTTTGTTTTCCAGAAGTTGTTTGAACAAATTCTTTTCAGTATCTTCTACTCTTTGCATAATTGTTTGTTGAGACAAACTAATGTCTTGTATCATTTTTCATTGCTCTAAACAAATTTCTTCTACAGCTTATAACAAATTCACTATCGCTGAATGGTTTACTTTCAAAAGTGATCATATGTGTAACTTGATAACTGGCACTTACAGCAGGTAAATTTCTTGACTGATATGTTTTCAGTGTGTTTTGTTGTTTTCTTAATTCATTTTGTAACTTTGCTTTGAACACTTCTTTTTGCAGCACTCCTCTATATTGATCATAAGATTTATCCTTGTAATCATAGTGTCTTTTTAAATTATATTCTTTAATAACTGACACAGTCTCTTAACACACTAAATACACTGCTTTTTCGTCAGACTCAACAAAGAAATAGTCTTCGGTCTACCTTTGATTAAAAACACAACGCTCCAAATCGACTTTCCTCTTTCTGAATATTTTTAAGGATGATTTTTTAATTCAGCACAATGAACAAGTTATATCAAAATAGTAGAATTCCACGATATGAAAAGATTGATATGTACATAATCATATTTAGCGTATATATGACTGCACTGAACTACATGTACACTTTTGACACAATTAAGCTCGATGCTTACATGCCTGTACATGCAGTGGTGCAACTCTCTAAAATGCTGTTTTAGTTCATTTCCGTGCGGGCAGTATACAAATTACCCAAGGGGCGTATCTGGCTTGCTGGCCAGAGGTTGAACAACTGCCATAGATTGAAGGTAGAGATAATAAGGTTTGTTGTGATATATTGTGTTACTAAATTGTTTTTCCTCCAGTGAGAATTCATATGATTAATTGAAATTTCATATTTACAACCACCAGTTAGTGTTGATTTCTGTTAGTAATAATTTTTAATATATATATATATTGGTGTGTATAAAATTTTAATCCTATATTATGTATTTTACAGAATTACTTCTAGATGGAAAAAGAAAGTCACCACCTTCTGAATCATCGAATTGGCCACAGAAAAAAAAAAAGGAGTCAGTGTATCAGAGTAATCAGCTTGCTAATAATAACCAATCACATTCAGTTTTATTGAAGTACAAACAAAACATTGGACGTGTGAAAAAGAAATTTCATGTAAAAAGAGAAAAAAAAAGGAAAAATCTAGCAGATCTTTAAATAAAAGAAATCATAAAATTAGATAAATTTAAGTTATTGCAATGTAATTGGCATTCCTCCTCAGAAATTGTACTCCTGGCACTGGGTGCCAAGCTTTCCATGGCCAAATAGTTTCAATGCATTTGTTAAAGCGATCTTTCCAAAGAGCTTCTGGCATATATAGATTCTTTTTTGTTCCGAATACAGTTTTTGTTATTTTCTATTAGAGTAGCTCTTTTGCACTACCAGAAGTTTACAAAGGCCCAAAATGGAAAGACACCTTTCTGTTTTTTTTTTTTTTTGGTTTTTTTTTCTAATGTAACTAACAGCTACTTGATCACCCTGTGGCATGTGCTCCTGCCTCCCTATGGTAGGGCCAAAAATCTGAAAGGAAAAGTTATCTTTCAAAGGCTAAAAGGAGCAATCATGGAAAATGAAAATTTCCCTCATCTCAAGACTGCAAACCTGCCATGTATGGATTTGCAACAACCTGATTGTGACAATCTAACCCAAAAGAAAATGAAAACAGATAGACCTCAAATAGAATATTTATCTTTCCTTATACTGCATTCACTAACAAATCAGTCACTAGGAACACTGTCCTCTTTTTATATTCAAAAATGCTTAGAAAGTGTAGCTGGATCACCAAAAACGGTACAAAGATTCAAATCTGGCAACTTATTAGTTGAAACCATCAATCACAAACATTCTGAGTCCATCCCGAAACTTACATCATTTGGTGGGGCACCTACCAAGGCATCGACTTGTGGCACCCTAATACCTTCTTAGATGTCATTTCAGAATGGGACCTTTTAAACGTCTTAGAGGAGGAGGAGACTACACAAGAAAGTTACTCAAGCAAAGTGAATAATGTTCAAGAAAGATGGAGAATTTGTTCCTACTTATAGTATCATTCTTACTTTCTCTAACACTGCACCTTCCTTCCTTCATCAGTAAAAGCTAGATACCTAAACTGTCACATCCATCCTTATATACATAGATGACATCTACGAGTTAATTAATTGTTATCATTCTTGGTAGGAATGAATAAGGAGGTGATTATCCCCTTGTATAAAGAAGTGGTCAGGCCACACCTTGTACTGCATACAGGTCTGGAGGCCTCATTTTAGGAAGGATGTAGAATTGCTGGAATGAGTACAGGGAAGGGAACGAGATTGGTGAGGAAGAATCTCCTCAGCAGACAGCTCGGGAGTGCCCAAATTTCAGAAAGCAAGCTTATACAGCATCGTTCAAAAAAAAAAAAACCCTTCCCATTTCACCCATCCATTCACTTCACTCCAAATGTTTGTCTAGTTCTGCCTCGAATTTATTTAAGCTATCAACTTACTTCCACAATGACTGATGGAAGTTTGTTCCAGCAATCAACCACCCGCTGGGTAAGGGCAAATTTCCACACACCTATTCTACAACCGTCTTTCCTCAATTTGAATTTATGTCCCCTCAGGTTCGTAATTTGAGCAAGAGGAAGAATCCGATCAGCACTGAGCTTGCTCAAACGATTCAAGGCCTTACCTATACACCTCGATCAGATCACCTCGTAGGTGCCTAGTCTCCAGATGCTGCAATTTGCAGAACTTAAGCCATTCTTGGTAAGAGTAAGTGCATGTATTGGTGAGGGGGAACAAAAGGTTTATTATTTATTATTATTATTATTATTAATAGCCATATGGTGCAAGGAAGCCTGAGGCTTATGCTGCACCAGGAAAAAAAGTTCCCGAGTTACCCTGAGAGAGAGAGAGAGAGAGAGAGTCAAAAGTAGAAGGGAATCACCAAGAAAGAGAAGAATGATGATATCCAGCTCAGGACCCTGGGCTGGATATCATCATTCTTCTCTTTCTTGGTGATTCCCTTCTACTTTTGACTCTCTCTCTCTCTCTCTCTCTCTCTCTCTCTCTCTCTCTCTCTCTCTCTCTCTCTCTCTCTCTCAGGGTAACTCGGGAACTTTTTTTCCTGGTGCAGCATAAGCCTCAGGCTTCCTTGCACCATATGGCTATTAATAATAATAATAATAATAATAAATAATAAACCTTTTGTTCCCCCTCACCAATACATGCACTTACTCTTACCAAGAATGGCTTAAGTTCTGCAAATTGCAGCATCTGGAGACTAGGCACCTACGAGGTGATCTGATCGAGGTGTATAGGTAAGGCCTTGAATCGTTTGAGCAAGCTCAGTGCTGATCGGATTCTTCCTCTTGCTCAAATTACGAACCTGAGGGGACATAAATTCAAATTGAGGAAAGACGGTTGTAGAATAGGTGTGTGGAAATTTGCCCTTACCCAGCGGGTGGTTGATTGCTGGAACAAACTTCCATCAGTCATTGTGGAAGTAAGTTGATAGCTTAATAAATTCGAGGCAGAACTAGACAAACATTTGGAGTGAAGTGAATGGATGGGTGAAATGGGAAGGGGTTTTTTTTTTTTTGAACGATGCTGTATAAGCTTGCTTTCTGAAATTTGGGCACTCCCGAGCTGTCTGCTGAGGAGATTCAGTGTGCACAACATTTGTTCAAAGGAACGTGTTTCTATTAATTTAATGCTGAATCTTTATGAACTGCAGAGACAACCATCCAACCTTTTCTAAATAATGTGAGCAATGGAAACTGGAGAAAAAAATTCAGAAATACAAAGTAGTGAACTGTCTCCTACCCAGAAGCAAAACATCTACTATAAAATATACCAAAACATGCATATGCTGAAGTATCCATGAGATACCATTCAGCCTCAACTCAAACAGATACATCAGTTCCTCCAAAAGTGTCAATTTCAGAATAGACTTGATCCTGCTATCATCTGCATCACAATCAACAAAACTACAAACTGGAGATAGGATGAACAGTACTTCAATCTGGATAACCTACTCTTCAATCAGCTCCAGTAACACCAGACCAAATGAAAAATCCAGATTATGTTAGAAATATGTTATGGATATTGCAGAGAATAATTGCTATGATGCACTCATTCTAGATCTTTGTGCAGAAGACTACATGTACAGAAGACACATGTCCATTCTTCCCAAAAAAAAGGACAAAATTAAAACTGACCACACAAGCAGAGCACTTCTAAAAAGCAGATTTGATTTCTAATTCTAAACCTAAACAATGAACAATATAGTACAATGGAATTGCAGAAGTTTTTGCATCAACATAGATGACATCTATGAGTTAATTAATTGTTATCTCCTGTGGGTATTTGCCAACAAGAGACAAATCTAACACCTCAAGTATCCGATTTAGAAATACAAATATTAATTATATTATACTGAATTATACTGAATTTTATACTGAATTGTACTGAATTTTGGCAAGACAGAACTCTTACAAATAGTACTCATGGAGGAGTAGCCATGCTCATAGACCCAAGCATTCATTGTAATTGCTTTCCGAACATCCTTAGAAGCTGTTCTGGCTCATATAATGGCTTTGGAAGATAAATCTTCCACTCTGTCATCCATATACAATTCAGAAAACTGGAAAACCTTGTTTTGCAGTTACTGTCTCCTTATTAAGACTTTAATGGACATCCATTATGGGGATTTCCTGTCTCAGATGGATAAAGGATGCCAGTTGAACTGCTACTCAACAGACAGAATTTAACACTACAGTAAGTCCTCAACTTATGTGGTTAATTCATTCCAAAGGTTCCATGTAAGTTGAAAGACCATTGTTGTATGTGTTAGTTGAAAACCAACACATGCCAAGAGTGTACCACAGTGTGCCGGACTTGGTGCACTTCAGCTGCGACACAGTTGGAAATGATTCTGCGGCGATGCAACATTGCATTCATGGACTGTTGCGAATGCCACCTGGTTGATCCTGCCAGTAGCCATATGCTTGCCTCAAAGATTAAGCCATGCATGTCTAAGTACATGCACTACATATTCATTATGAATACATATATACACTATTTGATTATTATTGCTCAAACTCTGCAGCTGTTGATGGTGTCAGACCTTTCTTCTCTGATTTATGGGAGTACATGTACTTGTCCAGTGATGTTTCTACTGTAGCTCCTTAATTCTCATTATAAATCAGTTTATAACATGAAATAAAATGGAGGCTGATCCATTTATAGCATCATGCACCACTCTAAACACTTACACAAACCATTCAGTGTTTGGGTCCTGAGCCTCTAGGTCAGCCAGTCGTTTTTCTATCATATTAAAGCATTCTGCCATCTGCTTAGTCTCAAATGATTTTGGTGGTTCAGTTTTTTGCCCTTCCTCTGAAACATCGTCTTCTTTTCTCTGATCTTCAAGCTTTTCTTTGTATAACTTTGCAACAATTCAATACATCATTTTACTCTAGATTTAATTCAGATTTCCTAGTCATTTCCACAAGGTTGCTAATTACATCTTCACACTCTTCAGATACCATAGTTTTGAACAAACTGGAGAGTGAACTTCTTCCAGATGGCGTTCATGATAGATGTTCTAATTTCACTCGAGGCTGCTTCAATGTTTTTAACATCTTTGAAAATGTACTTTTTCCAGAACTACTTCTTCTTCGATGATTTGCCATTCTTTGGTGGCCCTTAAATGTTGTTTAAATGTTGTTTGTAGGTAATACTTTTTAAAAGTCTGTATTAGACCTTGATCCATGGGTTGTATGAGGGAAAGTTGTATTTGGAGGAAAGAATATTACCTTTATGTTTTCATGATAGTCACATCAGTTGTTGTGACCTGGTGCATCTCAACCAAAAAACATCAGCCAGTCCTTTGATACCTTAAATCCTGGTATAGTTACTTTATTTAGTGCTATATAAGAACAATCTGGCATTTTTCCCTCCAAAATAACCCAGTCTCATCCACATTAAAAACCTGTTGTGGCAGGTAATCCTCATTTTTAATAATTTCTGCCATGTAGGGAACTCCCTGGCTGCTACTATGTCTGCGCTAACATTCTTGTATGTCACCTTGATGTTATGTAGTTTAGCACACACGCCTCAAAACTTTAAAATCATCTGTGGCTTGCATTGAATGTATCACCAGCAACACTCTCACCATGTTTATGCTTTAGTTCTTCAAAAAGACTCAAGGTTTTCTCTTGTATGAGCATAAGGCTTATCAGTTGTTGCATGTCTTCAATCCAAATTCATTATTTCTTCTTTTAATGTGCATCTTTTCTTGGAAAGGATTGCATTAGTACAGAACTTTTCACATGTTGCATAATTCAAACTGTATCTTTTATAATAGTTCTAACAGTTGATTCATTCATTTCATAAGCACTTGCAATGTCTACAAACTTATTACCTTTTTCATGTTGTTTAATAATTTTTACTTTAGCCTTCATAGTTATAACAGACATGTTTAGGGTTTATATGTTGTTTATAAACTCTACATAGATTCACTAACAAGGCACAACCTGCACCAAACAAAATGGCAATGACACTATCAGCTATGCAGCTATTAAGCTCCAAGTAGTGCTTTGGCCAGTGTGTGTCAACATATCAGTAGCTAACACTATCTGTTGAGCTCAACACAATACCATATTATGAATTATATATATATGCTGTATGTGTAAAAAAAAAAAAAAAAAAATTGCAGCCATTATCGACCCACTGCAGGATGGAAGCCTCCTCAACAATTCATGCTGAGGGAAATGGACCATAATCTGCCATGCTGGTCCAGTGCGGATTGGCAGATCGACCGTATTTAGCAGTCAGGGACTTGAACCCCGGTCTACTCAAAGAGCGTGTGCCGCTGCACTCCCACTCCTGACCACTCGGCTACGGCCAGCCTGTGTATACATGCACTAATGACTGTAGGATTCAAAGTACCTAAATTGGTTAAATAAAAAAACCTTACTGCCACAACCGCTTATTTACGAATCCCTTTAAGTCAATGACCTATTGTACTAAATACTGGCTCACCCACTTATCCATTTTCCTACTGGGTCAACCTGTGCAATAGATCTCTCGATCTGCTCTCCAAACCTCTTCTCTAGTATCAAGTGGACAGCACTTTACAATTCTTTTAACAGTGATCACTATCTAGTAATATGCAGAATTCAAATCACGCATTCCAGAATAATAGAAACAAACAAAATGGAAATTTTCCAAAGGCTGGACAAAATACACAAACTATGTCTCTCTTGATCACATCATTGAGTTCTATTGATACTGTCACCAAGAATATCACATCACACATTTTAACAGTTTCAACAGCTGCCATCCCGCAGTCTCAGTTAAGATACTGTAGAATATCAATTACTGGGGAGAATGAAGATTGTAATTAAGTTAAGAGAAAAAACGCAGCTTGGAACTTAGTCCACAAATGTCCCACTACTGCCAACCTTATTAATTATAAGAGATTTAGAGCTAAGGCATATTACATCCAGCAGAAAGCTAAAAAGGACTCCTGGATAAAATTTGCTTCATCAATCAACAAAGATACTGATGGCAGAATAAAGAATAAAAAAGAATAAAGCAGCTAAATGGTAAATACCTTACATTACCGTCACCTGTTTTTAACTGGAATGGAAAGGAGATCTCTACTCCTGCAGAGCTTGCAAATGCTTTAGGAACTATTCTGTGAATTATCCGGCTCAAGTTGCATATAAGCCATCATTTCAAAAAATTAAAGCTGAAGCTGCGAAATTCAAACTAAGCTTTAAAGTGCCCTGTAAATTAAGTAATTAAGTAAATCATCCGAACTGAAAGAATCTATAACTACCTCAAGAAACAGCATCTCTGGCCCTAATGGAATTTACTGTGTACATTACCCGTTACTGGTGACATTCCTATATAATAGCTATCACTAAACCAGGAAAAGATCATTCGAACTCTAACCAGCTGCTTGAGAAAAATTTTGGAAAAAATGGTGCACATTCGTCTAACATGGCACATCAAAACCTAATCAGTAATAATCAGTTTAGCTTTCAGAAGAATAGATCCTCCTTAAACCTCGTGGCTAGGTCTGAATCAAACATAAGAAACGAATTTATCAAAAATCAGTATCTCATTGTGTTATGTCTCAATATAGAGAAAGCTTTTGATACCACATGGTGCTATAACATCCTAAGAGAGCTCCATTCTGTTGATATTAGAGGCCATTTGCCATATTCTATTCAAAACTTCCTCAGGCACGGGTCTTTCCAAGTTAGATACCAGCAGGGTTTTTCCTCTAACATACGTACGAGAAGAAGATGAGTCCTACAATGCTCTGTTCTCAGTATGACTATTTGCAATATGAATAAACATTATTACAAACAGCATTACAAATACTGTCGGCTCATATCTCTACGCCAGTGGTTCCCAACCTTTTTTGACTCGTGAACCCCTTTCAACATAATATTTTTATCGCGAACCCCTAAGCCTGTATTCTCTGAAATTATATAAAAGTACTGAATTTTCATTATAAAACATTTCCAGTACTACATTTTTATAAGTGACATTGCGTAATAAAAATTATTATTAAGCATTATTTATACTTTATAAATCAGTTATTGATTAGTCCAAACTAGATTTTGAACAGGCTAAGAGTAGAAAACTTGCTTCTTGCCCTAATGGTAGCCGAGCATTCTGGTCTTTCCAAAGAAAGCTTGGCCGCAATTTTTGCCCATCTCTGTTCCCGCCTCTGTCAAAACCAGATGGTTCTGTTGCCACATCAGCCAAAGATAAAGCTGACCTGTTGGCAACCTTTTTT
The DNA here is from genome assembly GCF_048544385.1 of Mastigoproctus giganteus. NCBI lineage: Eukaryota > Metazoa > Arthropoda > Arachnida > Uropygi > Thelyphonidae > Mastigoproctus > Mastigoproctus giganteus. The sequence goes on along the minus strand of NC_143582.1, from coordinate 72,217,592 downwards.
TTTTTCCAACTCATGTATTGATGATCTTGGTAAATCACCTCAAACAGTTCCCAGTACACTCCATTCAATGAATCCTGTGGTTTTCTGTCAAAAGAATGTCAGAAGGATTTTGATGAATCTGATGCTACGAAGACTCAACGTCCTGATGTTATTTCTCCACTTGTTCTCAAAACTATGCCTGTGAACTTACTCCTGTTTTGTGTCGTCTTGTTTCGCTTTCATATTCCAAAGATATTTTTCCTTCTGCTTGGAAATTTGCTCGTATCCAGGCAGTTCTTAAAAAGGGTGACACATTCCTTCCATCCAATTATCGTTCCATTGCGATTACTTCTACTCTTTCCAAAGTAAGGAAGAAATCAATTAACTGCCAACTCAAACTATCTTTCATCTGGTCAACAATCACCAGTATGGATTCCGTCAGTGTTGTTCCACTGATGATAATCTGGTTTATGTACATCTATGCAAGAACTTCTAGAAGAGACAGAAAACAGAATGAAGACATGAGAGAAAATGGAAGCGAAAAAGAATATTATTGACACTATCAAAGAAAAGCATTTAACGTGGTATGGACATGTAAAACGGATGCAAGAAACCAGATATCCAAAGGCTATCCTGGAATGGATACCTCCTGGAAGAAGGAGGAGTAAGACCTAGGACATGGATGGATGGATGGAATACGGGAATGCATGACAGCTTGAGGTTTAACTGACTAACATACCTTGAACCGCACTTTATGGCGGGAAAACATACCAAAAAATAACTTGTAGGCTGAAGAACTTGTTTCCATTGTAAATGGAAACACTCCTCTTGAAGAAGATGTGCATCTATGGACAAGTTCAATGGAAAAGTATTTGGTGAAACTCAAGCCATTGCTGTTGATATTTCAAAGGATTTTGATCATGTTGGGCATAAAGATCTTCTAAGTAAGCTTCCATCCTATGGTTTGGCAGCTGTTCTTTGTGATTGGGTATCCAGTTTTCTCTCTGACCGCTCACTGCGGGTGATGGTAGACTGCTCTCTGTCTTCTAAATTCTCCACTAATGCTAGTGTTCCCCAAGCTTCAGTTCTTTCTCCCACTCTTTTCCTCTTGTATATTAATGGCCTTTTTCCATTGACTGAAAATCCTATCCATGGTTTTGCTGGTGATAGCACATTACTTTCCACCTTCCAGTTTGCTCAAACAGCTTCAACTTCTCGAGTATCCACTGCCAAATCCTTAAATGCTGATCTCCAGGCAATTCTCCAGTGGGGCAAAGAAAACTTAATTTCAATCCTTCTAAAGCTCAGTCCTCTCATATCTTGCAAAATGGATTCTTCTGCTCCTATGCTTATCATCGATGACACTCCGATTTCTAGGCAAGATCTTGGGGATTATCCTGACTTCTAATCCCTCTTGGCACAAGCATATTACAAATATTGCTTCCTCTGCATCTAAAAACTTGGTTTTCTCTTTTGCTCTCGGTGTTACTTTTCTTCCAAACAGCTGTTCACTCTGTACAAATCGCAAATCCGCCCGACCATGGAATATTGTTTCCACATCTGGGACAGTGCCCCCAAAACCTTTCTCAGGCTTCTAGATTCCATTCAGAAGAGGGCAGTTAGGTTAATTAATGATTCATCTCTAACAGATTCTGTCCACTCTCTGTCTCATACATGTTCTGTTTCTGCCGCATGTCTTTTCTATCGATGGCTACTTCCATGGGCACTGTTCTTCTGAATTGGCTTCTATAATTCCCACTCTCTCTTTTAAAGCAGTCCGAACATGTGATGCAACCAGCCAACATCCTTTTACCATTACTAACTTCAAACTCACAGAACCAACATTTCTTCTTTCTCTTTTATTCATTCAACTTCTGTTTTCTGGAACAACCTTCCTTCATACATATTTCCTGAAAATTACAATCTACATAAGTTCAAGTCTAATGTCAACAAGTATCTTCTTTCATCTTTTCAACCTTCAACCCATGCACAGTTCTAAAAAAAAGTTCTAAAAAAGAACTTATAAAAAAAGTTTATAAGTTCTAAAAAAAAAAAAGCAAGTACCTATACATAACGATGATTCTTGAGAATGAAAAAAAAAATAGTATGGAAAACATTTATTAAAAAAACAAGGTTGTTTAGGCATGGGTAATGCACTTCCATCATTTCTACTACGCACGTAGTATGAATGCATCGTTTATTCATATCTCATTTCAGAACGAGTGGCCAAGATATTACACTGCTTTGAATAAGTAACTTCACCTGACTAATGTTTCTTATTCTCGGCAGATAACACCACCCAGATCGCACCATTTCAAAACTTGTTGGCTTACTCATCGGTGGGTGGGCAGGTACCCTGTTGTTGCAATAGCGATAATCCGGTTATGAAGTATAACTCCACAATATGAGAGATGCTTGATGGTGTGCATGGTTTAATCTATTTTTTGACTAAATGTCTAAGAGTATGAAAAAGGTTATTTTTGCATGGGTAATACACTTCCATCATTTATACTACCCAGGTAGTATGTACGCATCTGATTATATCTTGCATTACCCATGCTTAAACAACCTTTTTCATACTCTTAGATATTTATTTAACATGATATACTGTAAGATAGTAAAGTAATTATAAGGAATTGTGGGAGATCTAGTTTATTTCTTTGGCAATTCTTTACTTTTCATTTAATTTTATTTTACTTTATTGTTTATTATTAGTTATATTTCGTAGTTTACAATAGCAGATGCCATTACAGAATTATTTAGTGCGAACCCCCTGGAACACTTTCGCGAACCACCAGTTGGGAACCGCTGCTCTATGCTGATGATCATACCATATCCTGTCATTCCCAGAACATGAGCTACATTGAGAGGCATCTTCAATAAATATATTTATAATATTTATAAATAACATTGAATATCAATAAATAACATTGAACTATATAGTAATAGCCATATAGAGCAAGGAAGCCACAGGCTTTTCCTGCACTGGCTGGGGATAAAAAAGTATATATAAGAAAATACAAATTTGCTTTTCTCCTCACTTAGTTAACTATCCAGTTGACCTTTGAATTTGTTAAAACTGTTAGCCTCAACTCCCTGCAAAGGCAGCCTGTTCCTGCAATCAACAACTCGCTGGCTAAAAGAAAACTTCCTACAGTCTAGTCTAAACCTCTTCCCTTTTATTTTAATTTATGATCCCAAGTTCCAAAATCTCTATAACAGTGAAAATTCCTCCTTCATTCGTTTTATTAACCCTTCTCAGAACATTATAAACCTCAATCAGGTCACCTCTGAGGTGCCTAGACTGCCAAGCTCTGTAACCCACGTAATTGGAGTCTTTCCTCATATGGTCACCCTTTTGCTAATCTCACAATGTGTGTTGCCCATCATTTGATCTTTCAAGAAGCTCAATGTCTTTTTTCAGATGAGGTCTCCATATTTGAACACGGTATTCTAAATGTGATCTTACAATTGCCTTATACAGTGGAACTATGAACTCCATATCTTCAGGATAACGTCTGATAAATCATTGATAGGATTATATGGACCTACCTGGCTGCCTGTTTACACTGTCCAGAAAACTTCATATCTGCCAGTATTGTAATTCCCAGATCCTTTTCCTCCTTCACTATTTTTAATTCAACCCTACCAAGTGTATAATTTATTTAGGGTTTGCTATTCCCCTTGACATTTTTCTGCATTAAAACATAGCTGCCACCTTACTGACCATTCATGCAGCCTGTTCAAGTCATCCCGAAGGAGTGCTGCTTAGTACTGATCATTAACTATTCTACCAATCTTTATGTTGTCCATAAATTTTGACGTTACACCTTCTATCCCGTTGTTAATATCATTTATGAAAATCAGAAACAACAGTGGGTGTCCGAGAACCAATCCTTGGGGAACCCCACTCCTGACTTTACACCATTCTGAAGAATACCCATTAATCACAACCCTTTACCTTCTGCCCTGCTCACCCAGAAATCCATCTTAGAATTTTTCCAGTAATCCCAATGTGTTACCACTTATATAGTAATCTCAAGTGAGGGACTGAATCAAATGTCTTTCAAAATCCAAATAAACTATTGAAATTATTTCCCACATCTAGTTCATGAGTAACTATGTCAAAATAGCCTACTAAGTTATTTTAGCATGATTTATCTAAATAAAGCCATGTTGTGTGAATGCTATACCTATCTAAATATCCCTGGATTGCACTTTTAATCATTGCCTGTAAGATTTTCTCCTACCACAGACCAGACTAACTGGTCTGTAGTTACTGACTTCGCTCTTAGAACTGCCTTTATGTATTGGTGACATGGTGGCACTTCCCCAATCCAAAGGAATCTCTCCAGAGTCCAAAGATGCCTTCATAATTAAATTCAGTGGTTCAATACAATCTCTGGCAGCCTTTCTCAAAATTACTGGGGGATATGCCATCAACTCCAGGCGCCTTGCTTGCCTTTATGCTCAAGTTTTTTTAATATACAGTCATCTGTAATTTCGAAATTCCTTTGCACTATATGGCTAATACTAGTTACTTTCATTAACCACGCTGCCAACTTTTATATCATCTGCAAACTTAGACATTGAGCCTGATGCCTTCATGAATATCACTAATGATGACACAACAATTGGCCCACTAATAGACTAACATTAGTGGAGCCACTAATGTTAGTCTAAGAAGTACAGTTTTTTTGAAGTTTAGATCTTTTAGCAAATCAGTTTCCATGCATTTAGTTGCAGCCTGACTCATTCAGGGAAGGAGGTGGAATTTTTAAAGAGAATGCTACTGGAAAACCTCAGATAAAAATAGGACGTGGATATCAATAATAATAGGTTTCCATCCAACTCTTCTAATGAAAGGTGCCTCCGTAGCCAAGTGGGAAGGAGCAGCAGTGTGTAGCACACGCTTCTTGATTAGACCGGGGTTCGAGCCCGTCACCACCAAATACAGAGGATGCAGAAAAGTCAGGGAATGACCACCGCATATTCCCGGAGCAATATGGCCTTAGTTGCTAATGCTCCTAAAAACCAAATAACAATAACAATCTTCTAATGAAACTTATGTTACACATTCAAGCATTTTTGCAGTGAGAAATCTTTTAATGGTGAACCAAATACAATCAGTATCAAAAGAGACGATACATTCTGTCTGTTTTAAGATATTAAAAATTCTGAATCAGACCTTATATAAATTCTTAATGACATCACATAGGAACTTGAAAATAAACTTAGAATTAACATAATACATTGTTGTATAAAAGTAAAATTTAAAGCATTTGCATTTCAAGAATTAAAATGCAAATCTCTCAAAATTACTGGGTATATGCCATCAACTCCAGGAGCCTTGCTTGCCTTTAGGCTTGAAAGTTTTTCCAATGAACAGTCAATCTGCAATTTCAAAATCACTAATTTCATATGGCTCATTCTCACTTGCACAGCCTCGCAAGGGCATAAAGAGTCTTTTGTTAGTAAAAACCAATGCAAAGTACTTATTCAATTCTCAACAACATCAACTTGTTATCTAAGACTAAGGTGGCATCATGTTTCTGTTAGCCCTATTATGTCAGCAATAGTTGAAATTCACCTATTTTGCTGACAACACTATTGACATTACTGTAGATGAAGTTAAGACTAAGTATTCTTCTATAGTTTACTACCCTGACACACCCCTTGAAGTTTAGGCTTGTTTGCCCAGCTTTATCTTCCTTCTCATTTAAAACTTTGCTATCCTCAGAAAATCTTGCCAACATTGGCTGTTGTAACAACAAACAAGAAATCTTGGGATGTCTGCAAGTATTACTTTGACCCACATCATCAAACAAACACATCTATACAGTATTACCCTTCTACCCTCCAGCCCTAACTAACAGTTTCCCTGAACCTTTTGGATATACTCAATGATTGTGGCAAAACCCTTGCATTACCTTTATTCAAATGAGCAAATACTTGAAAATATTTGAAAGTGTCTACAATTCTGACCAGATATGCTAGGAGAGAGTATATGATGAGAGTCTTGTCAATCAATTCGGCTATGGAGAGACTGCTTCTAAAGGGATGAGATACATTTAAATAGAAAGGGTGCAAGGTTATTTGATGATTCTATCAATGGAGTGTTAAGTGGATTGGAAAACTGCTAGCTTTGTGGGGAGGATTACACAGATTAATAGACTAACAATAGCCTCAGGCAGAGGTGAAAGTGATTTTTGCACTGCTTCTATTGGAACGAGCAGAAGCCTTGAAAGCGAGGTGCTGGGGATTTCAAGAACTGCTGGGGGGTCATCATGAAACAAGTAAATACATGGGTTGTGTTAGGGTAACTAAGAGTAAGAATAGGTGCATATATACTTTATTCGAATGAGTAAGTCTTCACAAAATAAATTCCTTCTACCTACAGGTAGCCACACTGATAAAATTTCCCTCCACCCCCAGAATCTTGCAGATTCCCTCAAGTCTTGAATTAATCCACAAGGTTTTCAGCATATAATTCCGTCTTATTGTGTCTGGGCAGAGTTGCAGACATACATCTGACTTAACTCGTGGCATTTTTTCAGCATTGCCAACAAATGGCAAGGTCATGTCCTTTTAATATCATTAGTCCCCACATAAATAATAATACTCTCTTTACTCCCCCCCCTCTGGCGTCTCCGTAGCCAGGTGGGAAGGCGCAGCAGTGCGTAGCACACGCTTCTTGATTAGACTGGGATTCGAGCCCGTCACCACAAAATACAGAGGATGCGGAAAGGTCAGGGAATGACCACCGCATATCCCGGAGCAATATGGCCTTAGTTGCTAATGCTCCTAAAAACCAAATAACTAACTAACTTTACCCCCCCCCCCCCTCCCAAAAAAAAATCTGACAATCTGTTGGTAACATCGTCAATATTTTCTCCTGGCAAACACCCTGCTTCTGGTCCCCCCTATCGTTATTACAAAAATAGTTTCCCTGACAATAGAACTTTCAATAAAGCTAAATCTTCTTCAACCAGATCAGTACTGGGTGTTTCAAAAGTAATTTTCAATAATTTAAAGGTGAACTGTACAGACTACAATATGCAAAAAAAGCCTAGTAAACATGGGTCTTTAAGTGAATCGTTTTCGAGATGGTATTCATCACTGACAAGGTGAACTGTACAGAGTTGGGATCCACCACTGACTTGTTTGTTTAGGTTAGATTATGCTCATTCTCTCCCTTTCCCCTCTCTCAATACTTTGAGACGTAGCACTTCACTTCTGAGACTAGTACTTGTCAAAGGATAGTCAACATGGAAAGAGGTTACAGCAACAAAGAGTATGCGGACGTGCACTTCATGTATGGTGAAGCCAACAGCAGTGCACTCGAGGTTGCACGTTTGTACCAAGAAGCATTTCCCCACCGAAGGCAGCCCAACCAGCACACATTCAGGGTACATCAATGCCTTAGAGAACATGGGCACTTCGCACATGGAGTACGAGCAGGTAAGCCCAGAAGCATAACACCTGATGTTGAGGAAAAGGTGTTAGAAAGAACAGAACAAAATCCAGGAATTTTGACAAAGAGGGTTGCTCTGCAAGAGCATGTACTGGGTCATAGCAGCGTGTGGTGAATTTTACATTGCCAGTTACTGTACCCCTACCATATTCAGCATGTACAAGGTCTCAGCAATACAGACTGCCCTCCCAGAGTGAACTTCTGCCAGTGGATACAACAGTGTGTCTTGAACCCCCAATTTTTAAACAACATTTTGTTCACTTACGAAGCTGGGTTTACTTGTGATTGTATTTTTAATTTTCATAACTGTCACGTTTGGTCCGACGAAAATCCTAATGCAATTCATGAGTCACGACATCAGAAACATTTCTCGATGAATGTCTGGGCAGGACTACTAGGGGACCATCTAATTGGACCACACTTTCTGCCAAACAGGCTAGCAGGAGAGCTGTACCAGTACATTTTGATCGAGTTGTGACTCGGTATCTAACTAGAAGGTATGGTCAACAGCGGATAGGTAGATGTGGGCCTGTAATGTGGCCTCCCAGATCACCAGACTTAAATCCTACGGATTTTTGTATCTAGGGTCATGTAAAAAGCTTGGTGTACACTTATGACTTTAACACAGTTGAGGAGTTGTGAACCCTTAGCAAAGGATTCATAGTTCACAGCTTTTTGCTAAACTAGTGCTCCCATAGTCAGTGGCAGATCTTAACATAAAATGTGCATTATCTCGAAAACAGTTCATTTGCAGCCAGATGTTCACTGGGACTTTTTTGCTTATTTTAGTTTTTACTTTTTATCTTTAAATTATTGACCATCATTTTTAAAACACCCTGTATACACTTTACTGTTTTCCATTTTGGAACTTGAATTGGTGGGGGTGGGGGGGGGAATCACTTGGCAGGTGACAACATAGTAAGTCCCTTGTGAGTTCCCAGTTACATTTGTTTCTTGGGCAAGCACCTGTTTCTTCAGTGACTCAGATTGTTCTAGCAGTAACTTTTAATTTGAGATCAGTACACTCCTTGCATCGGGTACAAAGAAAAGAATTAGACCGACCCTTGAATACATGCCTCAGGCTATAATAGTAACGAATTCGTGACCCACACCTTGGTGCATTATAGCCTTAGTTGCTCTACTTTCAACCAGGCCTGTCAGTCCCTAATTAGCATTATTTCCCATGTAAATAATGGTATCTCTGTGTATCCTTGATAGACTACCTTTTTTTATGCATATTTTAGAAACTTCTTTAACAAACAAATAGTGAAGGTCTGTGTTTGATTCTCATCTGAAAAGTTTCCCCACTTTCCACAAGAGTAGCCTTAATGTTAAGCTGCACCTACTTGATTTTTATAGTTTTGCTGACTGATTCTTTCCTAAAAACATCCAAGAATTTTTCTCAATTGAATTGGTAAGATACTAAATGTTTCCTATGGTAATTTCAGCTTTCCATTTTTCCATGCATCTAATCCAATTGAAAGCCTTCTTTGACTGCCATGAGGATAATATTATACATTATATGACAGTATGATATGATGATCCCTCTCAGAGCCTTGTAAACCTCAATCAGGCCACCTCTGAGGTGCCTGGTTGCCAATCTCTGTAGCCCACATAATCAGAGTCTTTCCTCATACAGTCGTCCTTCTGCCAATCTCACTATTGTCTTTGGGCAATATTGCCTGTCTTTGGACCCTTTTCAATAAGCTCAATGTCTTTTTTCAGATGAATTCTCCATACTGGAACACAGTATTCCAAATGTGGTCTTACAGTTGCCTTATACAGTGGAATTATGACCTCCTCATCTCTACAGGATAATGTTCAATAAATCATCGATAGAACACCATGGGCTTTCCTGGCTGCCTTTTTACACTGTTCATAAAACTTCATGTCTGCCTGTATTGTAACTCCTAGAGTCCTTTCCTCCTCCACTGCTTTTAATTCAACCCCACCAAGTGTAAAATTGTGTACTTTAAATATCATTCTTGATTACAATAACGCAAGAATGAATACAACAATCAATCCATGCAGGTATAAATTGAATACTTTGTAATGACTGCACAATAATATCTCTCTAGCCAGCCAGTGTCAGAGTGAAATGTCTACATTTTAAAATGTTTATAGTGCGGAAAGTGAATGTTTCTCACTAAGATTTTTTTTAAGACAAGTGCTGTTGTGCATGCTGATTTTCACATACCACCCTTCACATGCTTGTAACACTAACAAGTGTAAATACAGTAGAATGTCAGTTACTGTAAGTCAGTTATCTGGAATAATTTGAAAGGCTGATCTTTCTTCTTTTTTTTTTTTTATTAACAATAGTACGATAAGCGCCAGGTATAGTGATCATGTTTGCAAATTGAATTTTGATCTAATAAACAAAAGATCGAGTTTACCACCCATTTATAACAGATTGTACAAACAAACAGCCCAAAAAATCGAAAACTGCAAATTGTTTTTGTTTTATGGTTTTGCCTTCTAGAATTCTATGTGACCTTCAGAAATGTGCTTTAGAAAAATATCACAGAGACTACAGGGTTTTCTCGAAAACCATGAGTGAATTTCAGATTAGGTTAGCTCCAGATTCAGTAAGAATAATATCAGCCTGAAACTGTGTGATTTATTATTTTTCTCGATTTGTTTTTACATTAAAATGTGATCGAAATGAAAGCGTGTAGGTTTAACATTGCAACAAAAATTTGAAATTCTTAATAAAACGGAAATAGAATTAGAAAAGATGAAAATTTAGGAACTCTCTCCAAAGAGTTTAATATGGGGACTTAAAAAATTTATGACATTAAGATTTCCAATGCTATAACAGAATTTGTGTCAATTATGGATAGTGAAGGAGGATCTAGCAGGAAAAAAACTATGTCGAAACCTGAAAATGCCACTTTGGAGAGTGCACTTAATTTGTGGTTTCTTCAGAAACGAAGCTTAGGTGAACTTTCATGCAACATTAGGCCAGTGTCTGGCCCAATGTTGTGTGAAAAAGCATTAGATTTAAATTGAAAATTAAGAGGTAATGACGATTTTAAGGCAAGCACAGGCAGGTTGGCTGAAAAACTTTAAATTGAGACATGGTATAAGTGAACTAGATATTCAAGGGGAGAAACTTTCTGAAGATGAATCGGCAGCAGTGTCCTTTAAAAGGAAGTTTGCTTCAGTTATAGCAAATTACAAGAAAGAAAACGTTTATAATGGTGATGAGACAGGCTTATTATGGGAAGCATTACTGAGAAAAACCCTAGCCACTAAAAGAGAAATGCCTGCACCAGGTTTTAAGATAAGAAAAGAGCGAGTTACAATTGCTATATGTACAAATGCTACTGGGTGCACAGATTGTATGCTTGTGATTGGTAAGTCAGAAAAACCAAGAGCATTTAAAAATCTTTCTAATTTTCCTGTTTTGTATAAAAATCATAAAAATGCCTGGATGGATGTTTTTATTTTCTGAGATTGGTTTATAATTTTTTTTTTTATTATTTAATTTAATCATAAGGTAACATTAAATTTATTTAACCTTACCTTATGTTCGATTATCCGGAAAATTTGGCTATCTGAAAGAGGTCTGGCATCTGTTATTCCGGATAACTGATGCTCTACTGTATTTCTGAAAATTTTTTTACTTATAGTTAATATTATACCTACTTTAAAGTAAATAGTTACAGTAGTTAATTTTTTTGGGGGAACTTAAATGATGTTTTAATAATCATAGGGTCATTTCCAGACTCGAATCCTTTCCTGAAACACAATAACTTTCAAATAAAATGAACAGCACATAAGGACAATCTTGTCTACCAGAAATAAACTGAGTGATTCAAAACGTCTGATATCCACATGGGTATCAGATTTATTTGTCACTGCACATGGCCTACATTAGCACAGAAAGTGGTAAGAATTATTCTTGCAAACTTTAAATTGAGACATGGTATAAGTGAACTAGATATTCAAGGGGAGAAACTTTCTGAAGATGAATCGGCAGCAGTGTCCTTTAAAAGGAAGTTTGCTTCAGTTATAGCAAATTACAAGAAAGAAAACAAGTAAAAATTCAGATCTAAGTGAGGTCAGTGTCATTCAACAAATGGCTGGTGCTATTTTCAGCAGTACGTTTATGGGTAAATCATTGCTACACAAACAGGGACACTTTGCATAAAGTGTGCCAAAAGTGAGACTATAATTGTTACTTTATTTTTTTATGGCAGTATTTCATCAATTCTAATGCAGTGTTACAGAGTGAAAGTAAAAACAGTACTTGAGGAATACCCAGTGATATCACTCTTGTGAATTAAGTTGAAACAAAAAGAATCTGATGTTTCATTTTGTTGTCAAAACTTCAACCTCTGCATAGAGCTAGCTGCTGAATTATTAATAGGAAAAGATCAGCCTGTTCTTGGCAGGTTCTTTTAGTTAGCTTCATCTGGGTTGGCTGTGACACAAGAACAATAAAAAGTTCAAGTATTCAAGTTGAAACTGACATCACCCTAAAGTGTCTTACAATGAGTTTGGCATACACAGTATATTTTATTTGAAGGATTTGAAACAACAAGTGAAAACTGGGTGTCCCTTCAAAATAATACTAGTACTACAATATATACTAATGAACTAAATGCATCTTAGGAACAAAAATTGTTGGCCTTTTATAGTTCAGTGAAGTATATTAGATGAAACCTTCCATATTGAAAGAGCCACATTATCAATTTGCTATTCAACTGGAGGCCACAGACCCGGTGTACACAAAATGCCAAAAAAAAAGAAAACAACTTAAAAATTTAAATTGTCATAAAAGTCATGAATTAAATTTAATATTCCTTTAATATAGTTTTGACTTTCAACCTGATTTTGTTGGAATTTAAGAAGCATGTCTTTAAAAAAATTCAGATCTAAGTTTTAGGCATTCTTTGCATGCCTACTGGTTCATTTAATAATAGGCTTAAACATTTGTTGAAAACACGTTTGTAATAAAAACGAACGTTACAGATCCAAAAATTAATTCTCTTTATTTTTGGTTTTGATTTTATATATTACATGTCATTGTTTCAGTTTGAAGTGTGTTAGTTGGATTATAATTTGCTGGCAGATAACATAATTCAAATTACAAATTTTTGGTCAACTGCTGTTGGTGGTGCAGTTGGTTGTGTAAGTGGAATCCCTATTTTAATTGTTACAAAGGGTACTAGGAAAGTTTTGCAATACAGCTTTGTTTATTTAATTTTTTCAAAGTAATTTCCTCTACATTCAATACACCTCTCCATCCTCCGAAACCAATCTTTAAACCAGTTCTGCCAAGTTTTACTAGGGAGTAAAGCACACTCGTTGGCCCAAGCCCGTAGAAGGTCCTCATCACTGGAAAACCGCCTCCCTTTTAGCTTCATTTTCACATGCAGGAACAGTGCAAAGTCGCAGGGAGCAAGGTCTGGACTGTAGGGAGGGTGCTCGAGAAGTTTCAGTCCTGTCGTGGTCAAATATTCGGTGCAGGCTTTGCCGCAGTGACTGGAGCATTATCGTGATGGAGGTACCAGGTGTCCATTCTTGACTTTGGCCGCAGGTTCTTCATAGATCCAATGACTTTAGGCAGGCATTGTTCAGTATACCACTTAGCTGTGACTGTCTTCTGCGTGTCCAAAACGACACGTTCCACAATTCCACTCGATTTGAAAAATACAGCTATCATTTTCTTCTTTACAGATCGGGATTTTCTGACAATTACGGGTGTGTCGTCATCATCAAAGACCCAAACTTTGTTTTGAGCCTTGGTCGGCAGATCGTAATAGTACAGCCAAGTCTCATCACCTGTCACGATATTGTTCACATACCGAGATTGTCCCTTATCAAACTTTTTTAACATCTCCCGGCACCAAGTCACACGTCGTGTCATCTGCTCTTCAGTCAGTTGATGCGGCACCCAGAGAGAACAAAGTTTCTTCACGTGCAAATGATCTTGCAGAATCGAACGAATTGCTGGTGCATTTAGGCCCAAAGTATCCTCTATCTGTTGGTAGGTCACTCGCCTGTTTTCGTCAAGCATTTTCCTCACAGCAGTAACGTTTTCCTCCGTAACTGACGTTCGTGGCCTTCCCGGCCTCTCAGAATCCTCCAGAGTGAAATTTCCCCTTTGGAATTCTCTATACCACTTGAATATCGTTGTACGATGTGGACAATCATCATCTAGTGCAAGAGTCATTTCTTCTAAGCACTGGTCTATGGTTAAACCACGCACGAAATTATACCGCAAAACTGTCCTTATCTCATTTCGTGACCACGATGCCATCGCAAGCACTTTACACTCTCACTACTAATGAATAACTGAGCCCATCGACTTGGCGCGGCGGCTACTATGCACGTATGACCATGTCTCAACATGCAGCAACAAGCAGCTTCCTGTGATTCATTGTTGTGTCATATTGCAAAACTTTCCTAGTACCCTTTGTATAAGTCTTGCCATTTTTTTTTAGTATTAGTGCTCAACTAGTACAGCTTGGCATGCCAAATACAGCAGTTACCAATGGGCCACTGATACAACACAATTTCCATATGAACTGGCACTTCAAATTCTTTGTACAGCCATCATTATTGTCCACAATACTAAAAAATAAAATAGCAAACCTTTATTAGTGCATTATCATGCAGTATTATCAGTTTCATTTGCAAATTTATTATTGACTTATTTGTGATCTGATTCACATACATTATGTGCTTGATTGTAGAAATTTAATCAATCATAGAAAAGTGGTGGAATTATAAATGTGCCTCTCAAATTCCTTAATTTTTTTTTTATTCTTTTAATTTTCAAAAACTATTTTTGCACAAAGCATATATTGAAAAACTTTTTGTTTTATTCTTAAACTTTTAAGAATATATTTTTGTTACATATGCTTAAAAGATATTCTACAAGATAACTCTGTATGTGTGATTTTTATGTACATTTATGTGTCTGTGGTTATATTTATATTATTTTGTAGCTGCATGGTCAGGCATGAGGATGCATAAGTACACATGCTTTGAGTGACCAGGGTTCAAACCCGTGACTGCTCTTAATACATCCGTAGCCAGGTGGGCAGTAGCAGCATTGCGCAGCACACGCTTCTTGATTAGACCGGGGTTCAAGCCCGTGACCACCAAATATGGAGGATGTGGAAAGGTCAGGGAATGACCGCATATCCCCGGAGCAATATGACCTTAGCTGCTAATGCTCCTAAAAATCAAACAAACAAACAAAGCTTAATACAGTGCTGCTTCTCGTATTCTCTGAACCCCTCTGACCATGTGGTCGTCCTGGAGTATAAACAGAAATTTTATTTTATTTATTTATTTTTTTTTTTTTGTCAAGGTAATGAATACATTAAGAAGTGTCTAATTTTAAATCATTTATCGCTTTTATTCCAAATATCTGCATGGTATCATGTAGGACTCACACGCGACAGATGGTGTGACTTTCAGGTATGCACCAGCTAAAGGATTAAAAAAAGAAAAGATATGACAGATGCCACATAAGGTTTGTTTGTTCCATTCAGGATGTGAGTGACTGAGGGTTAAAAAAAGTCTGTTTGTTTCATATAATTATTTTCTCGTAAGAAAATATATGGGACAGTGGGACTGAGATTAGCTCGGTGCGGGCGAAGTTCTTACGGATCCAGCAAATAAAGAAGTTTTTCTTAAATTTTTACCATTTTATTAACTAAATTGGAATATTAATTTATTTTCTAGAAATAGCTTTATATTCCTAGTTACAATACTTAGTTTTTGATCTTAGAGATTTTGAGGGTTATTACTTAGTATCAGTAAAACTTGCTGCCATTGTGTAATATCGATACAGAATAGCATTGTGTATATCTCGAACTAGATAGCGTAAGGCACAACGTAAAAACTAGATAGCGTAATACGTAGAACTGTAGTAGGAATCTATTAGCTTAGTATAGTATTGGCAATTAATCAATTAAATTTATAAATCCTTTTATTTTTTATTGTTAAGTAGATTGTATTTAAACGAAAATGATGCCCCGGACTAGAGCAGCAAAGCAACTTGCATAAAGTACCAAAAGTGCTGTGATTTGCGGGAGAACTGTAGGGGACAGTTCTCCAATGCATCACAATCTAAAAAAAATGTGCAAAATGCGACATGCTTGCGGATCTCACTCTCTCTCGAACAGGACCTGATCTAGCCATGGAGGATGTCTTTGTTTGTGCTAGGTGCAGAGAATGTGAAGAAATCAGGTGCCAACTCAGCATTCTGATGGCATCTATGAAGAGTTGGGTAGATACCCTCAAAGGAATTAAAATGGCAGCTCATCAAGTTCTCAGCTGCCCAACTCAACACCAGAGCACACTCTTATGCACCAGGCAACACAGCAGCAACCTCCAGGGAAGAATGCACTGGCCCTACAGGAGTTATTGTTGGTGACTCAATTGTCAGGAAAACAGGAAATATATTGTGCAAAAAAGATAGGTGGAATAGGACCAGAGTATATCTGCCAGGGGCAAAAGTTGATGTGTTGTAGAGCAGATATCATCTTTTAAGGGCACAAAAGGGGATATCGCTGTATACGGTGGCACTAATGACATTAAATGTAGGAGATCTGCGGATTTACTAAGCAAGTACAGGTCAATGCTGAAAAAAAGTCGCGAGTTAGGATTAAATTTGACAGTGTCTGCAATGGGACATTCAAGATGGATGTTGTTGCGATATCAGAGACTTGGTGCCACTCAGATATAAGGGATGCAGAATTGGAATTTGGGGAGTACAATGTGTACAGAAAGGTTAGGAAGGGAGGAGAAATTATGCTGTTAGTTAAGAAACACACAAAATCTAAGGAAGTGTATCCAGTTAACATAGATGGGCAGTGCAATAGTCAGTTTGGTGGGACATAAGCACTGCGAAAGCAAAAATGAGGGTAGAAGTTTGTTATAGGCCTAATGATTAATTATCAGCAGTGATTATTCATGCATTAAGAATTTACAGATAAAGGAACCACTAGGTAGCAGTGATCACAGTGTACTGATGTGGGATTTACTTAAAGATGTAACTACTATCAGGGGTAAAGGGAAGGGTTTTTGCTTTCATAAAGGCACCTACAATGGTCTCAGAGATTTTTTAGGTTCCATAAAGTGGGACCAACTGATGATGTTACCAACAGCAAATTCTAAATGGGAAACATTCAAGAAAGTAATCTTGGAAGCTACTAGGCTTTTTGTTCCAACTAAAGAATACTGCTCTAGGATCAGGCCCAAATGGATGTCAGATGAACTTATGAGGCTTGTAGCAGGGAAGAAAAATGCATGGGATGCACATAAATTGTCAGGTGACACAGAAGCCTATGGTAGATACAAGCTAGTCTGTAATCATGTCAAAAAGAAGGTTAGACAAGCGAAGGCAGATTATGCAAAATCTTTGGCAAAGGATGCAAAGAAAAACAGCAAAGACTTCTTTACTTATATAAACTCTAAAAGGAAGGGGATGAATCAGATTGGTCCACTTGATTTGACTGTAGATGATCTGTAGATGATCATTCTCAGATAGCTGCCGAACTAAATGAATATTTTGCATCTACATTCACACACAAGGAGATATTCAAGGAGGGGAATGCCAGAAGTTTATCAAACTCTAACTCTAATAACTAAGAGCAAAGTGGAGGAGAAATTGTTGAAGTTAAACATAAGAAAGGCACCTGGGCTGGATGGGATCTATCCAGTTATATTAAAATTATATTATCCAGTTATATACAAAGGAAGTAAGCAAACCCTTAGCCATAATTATGAGAGCATCCTTGGACTTGGGGGAAGTCCCTGCAGACTGGAGATGTGCAAATGTATCTCCAATTCACAAAGGGTGACACAAGTAATTACAGACCTGGTAGTTTGATTTCTGTTCCAGGGAAAATAATGGAGTCATTATTTTTAACCAGTGACTAATGGCTAATAGAGCCATTAGTCACTGGTTAAAAAAAGCATTGCACGATCATTTAGACAAGACAGCAGCAATAATTCAGACACAGAATGGGTTTGTCAAGGGGAAGTCTTATCTGACCAATTTGATTGGATACCACGATGTGGTCACAAAGGAACTGGATGCAAAAAATAATTTGATATCATATACTTGGATTTCAGGAAAGCTTTTGATACTGTTGCACATGGAAGACTACCTGTACAAATTGGAGCAGTATGGCATTACGGGCAAGTTGCTACAGTGACTAAAAGGATGGTTGTGAGTGGGAGAAGACAGGAGTGGTGGTCAATGGGTACTGCTCTAAGTGGCCTAATGTTATTAGTGGTGTCCCTCATGGATCAGCCCATTGTTGTTTTGTACATTTATCAATGATATTGATGAAGGCATATCAAGCTTAATGTCAAAGTTTGCAAATGATACAAAGGTTGGCAGGGTTGTTAATTACATGAATGACAGTACTGCTGCTGCAATCTGGAAAAGTTGAGCAGATGGGCTGAGAGGTGGCAAATGAAGTTTAACATTGACAAATGCAAAGTACTGCATATGGGTAGCAGTAACCCCAGAGAGAGATGTACCAACTATTTGGTGTTACACTCAGGGTAGTGGAGAATGAAAGAGACCTGGGAGTAATTGTGCAGTCAGATGTGAAGTTTTCTGAGCAGTGCAGACAGGCTGTCAGAATAGGTCAATGGGTTCTTGTCAATGATATTAATTTTGCGAGCATGGATAAGGAGGTGATTATCATCCCCTTGTATAAGGCAATGGTCAGGCCACACCTTGAATACTACATACAGGTCTGGAAGCTTCATTTTAGGAAGGATGTAGAGTTGCTAGAATGAGTACAGAGAAGGGCAACAAGACTGATGAATGGAACAAAGGCTTAAGTTCTGCAAATTGCAGCTTCTGGAGACTAGGCACCTGCGAGGTGATCTGATTGAGATGTACAAGACCTTGAATGGATTGAGAAGGCTTAATGCTGATGGGATTCTTCCTCTTGCTCAGATTACAAACCTGAGGGAGCATAGATTCAAAAAGAGGAAAGCAGTTATAGAATAGGTGTGTGGAAGTTTGCCTTTAGCCAGCAGGTAGTTGATTACTGGAACGAACTTACATCTGTTGTTCTGGAAGTTGATAGCTTAAATAAATTCAAGGCAGAACTAGACAAACATTTGGAATGAATGGACCAGTGAAATGGGAAGGTTTTGTTTTTTTTGGGCTGATGCTATTAGCATAATTAATGATATATCACAAATAATTTTTTTCTATTATATTTGAGAATTCTGTCAAGCCTGATATGATTTGCAGCCTGTGGTTCTTGCAATATAAAAGGTTGTGTGTCATATTAAAAGACTGTGCTCATTGCTTTAAACTAACTAATGTCAAAATTAAGGTTTTCCTGTGTTGGACTATTTTTAGAACAAAAGAGAGGGGGGGGGGAAAGCATGCATGTAGGGCAGTTAAAATATTGTTAGCCAGTTTAAAAGAGATGCTTCTATTGTAATTTCTAATGTTATACATCCTATGAACTCACAATGAGGAAGTGTGTATAGGTAGCTATATACAATGGAAATAGAAATACTGTACTTCCCTGCAAGCCTTGTATAATAATTTCATTATGAACTGATAATGGGTATTATTAAAATAATTGATATTTGAATGATAAATTAATTTAATATACTTTGTGCATCAAAATAAAGATGAACACTTATCTGAAAAAAGCTAATTCTTAATAACTGTTTATTTTAAGACATGATACCACTTACTGTAAAGTCACCTGAGAAAATTTTGGGAAAACATTTGTTTATTGCACACAAACATTGGCATATCTATACACAGTGTCGGCTACATGTAATTTTGATCACAGTCTTTTTTTTTTTTTTTAAGGAAAAAAAAAGTTAAAAATTCTAATGAAATTACTGTACTGAAATTACAATGAAATCACTGTACCTTGAAAAGGTCCATTGCAAGTAATATTTTAAGATTTTCATTATCATAATTTAAAACATCACACCAGATTATTATTCAGATGAAATGAGTTAAAACTGTGAAGAAATTTTAAACTTAGTTGTTTAAGGTTCCTTCTCAGCTATTATTCTGATATAATGCATGAAATAGTGAGGTTATAAAATGTATTTTACTATAACACTGTTCTATATTTATGGCACATTTGACTAAGCTGCAGTTACTAGATATTCATTTAATATGATTCCAGCTTGTACTTTCAGAATACAGCAGTTATCATGCAGTTATAAAATTGTACTTACAACTGAAGTAACATGCACACTGAATGTAATGTTGAATTACTGCTCAAAATAAATATGATATACATAACTTGTTTCTGTGATGTCATTGACAATTTTATTTTTGGGAAGGGAAAAAAAAAAAAAAAAACCAACTGAACTGTTCTTTTATGGTTTCCCACAGACCTTTCAAGATAATCTTCAATGACAAAGATGCAATTATAAAATAAATATTGTGAAAACCTATACATTATATACATCTACACGTGACATTCTTTTTACAGCTATAGTGAGCTATCTTTGTATAGCAGTGACGAATAGTTCCACAAAAAGATCCTCTTTACATCTCTTGTACCATTAGTGATAGCTGCTTGTATCCTATAAAGGAAAAAAAAAAATTAACTAATGAAAAATACAAATTATACTGACATTAATTTAATAATTTATAAATAAAGAAAACTTAAATATCCTTACAAAAAAAAAAAAAAAAAAACTCCAAAATTTAATTATAATGAAAGTTAAGAACCAGAAATGTAGAAAAGAAATGTAACCTTCATTTTATAAAAAAAAATAATAATAATAAAAAAATATTAATTATATTAATTTTAATGATTTTTTAACTTGCTTTTCATACCATTTTTATATATAAACTAAAAGGAGTTCATTTTTTTTCCAGAATATATCTTCAGTGAACTTGCTTACATGTATATGGCATTAAATTTTATAAATGGATATTTTTTATCTCAAAGCAAGGCAATATGCGGTACAGGGGGTCCTCATTATCTGAGGATAATTGGTTCCAGAAAATTCCACTGAAAACGAATTCACTTAAAACAGGGACCAAATTTTCATAATGTGTATTACATACTTGTCCATAGGAAAAAAATGGATTGAAGGAATTGAAAAATGAGACAATTATTTTATTAGGCATTTTTATTAAAATATGCCGAATAATGTAAGATTAAGTAAAGTTTATTGAGGTTACACTATTTTTCACTACAATGAAAGTTTCAGTTTTATAAATGAAGGTGAATCCAGGGTTGTTTGGGGTTTTTTTGCTATATTTTTTCAGATCAAAATCAGCTTGGTGTAAAGTATCCATAACCTCAGTCAAGTGTTTTATTTTTAATCAATTATTTGCTGGTCAACAAACAAAATTACTTGCAGAATTAGTAACTGAAGTATTCTGGATCAATATTGAAAAGAAAAAAAAAAAAAGTAATCTATTCAGATTGCATGTTTCAGTTCTAATACAGTAATCCCCCACTCCCCATCACAAATTCAACATTTGCAAGATCCATGTATGGGCAAAAAATTTTTTTTGGGCAGTTTGGGAATCACACCAAAAACTATTACTGGCTACCAACCACTGCCCACTTTCCCATTCCCCTAGTATTCACAGGTGATGTCTAAGTGTAATGCTGTATAACACATTACCCTTAAAATTGCTGAAAGAAAGAAAAGAATCTAGTGGAGAAATGGATAAATGTAATGGACTTAAATGAAAAAATAAAAGTACTTGATAGACTCAACGGATGAAAGTGCACCAGCAATTGGACGATATTTTGAAATTAACGAGTCAAAAGTGATATCCATAAAGAAAAATGAGAAAGCAATATCAAAGGTGTGAGAAAAATCAATCAAACAAATGGAAAAAAGTTCTTAATTTGTGCATAGAGGACCAAATGCAGAAGAAAATTCCTCTGAGCAATTCCATTATTCGCAAGAAAGCAAAGCGGTTATTCAACTATTTCGACACAGAAGAGTGAAAAACTGGGAGCATATCTTCTGATTTTCAAGTAAGGATGGTTCAATAGTTTTAAAACAGGCACAGTTTGCACAACATAAAGCTCACTGGTGAGTCGGCATCAGCGGATCATGAAACAGCTCAAAGGTTTCCCAATGAACTATATCAGTTTATTGAGAAGAAAGGATATCTGCCACAACAGGTCTTCAATGCTAATGAGATTTCATTATTATGAACAAAAAAATTCCAAGTAAAATTTTTCTGGTTTTAGGGCAGTGAAGGAGTGTGCATCCCTTCTTCTGTGTGCCAGTGCTTCAGGTGACTGCGTAATAAAGCCTGTGATTGCTTCAAGAACACCCGTGTACTAAGAATGCAAAAATAATATTCAAATGCCTGTGTCCTGATGAGCAAACAAAAAAAGAATGGGTTACTGCAGTATTATTCTCAGAGTGGTTCCATTACTGCTTCATCCCCGAAATAAAAAAAAAATTCATGGTATCTAAAACTTCGAATCATCATTGATAATGCTCCTGGGTAGAAGTGGTTTTCCTATCACTGAATACAACTTGCATCTCCAACCCTTGGACCAAGGGGTAACAGCATCATTACCTCTTGGTCCAAGTACTATACAAGACCCAGTTTTAAGTGCATTTTAAATGCAACAGATGTTAAAACAAGCTGAAAAAATTCAATATCACTGATATTCACAAGTCGCTGAACCTTTATGGGGTCCTTAGCCTTTGATACAACTGTGTGCAACCTCCACTCTGGTAGCTGCACATGGTATGTCTCTCAATTGTGCAACACCTAAGTTATACATTCAGTTAGCAGTGGCAATGGGTGTAAACAGCTCTCTACATCTGTGCCCCACTTCTCGGATACATTTCTCTATGATCCACTGGGGGTAGCTGCATTTTCTGAGATCTGCTGTGACACATTTAATTCCTTCTTTTCTATCTTCAGAGATGCTGCAATGGGACCCAGCTCTATCCAGTAATGCCCTAATGATGATTGGCTTGTGCCGTATTCTGTCCAGGCCTAACTGAGTGTATAACTTGGGTGTAGCTGCACACAGTTGTGTCAAAGGTTAAGGACCCCAAACCTATGGAATGTGTAGGTGGGGTCGTATATGAGATAAATTGCCTGGATTGTGGGGAATGTTATGTTGATGAAACAAAGCATCGGTTTAAAGGTCAAATGGGGGGGAGGGGCATATCAGCGTGATAAAGGCTGCGGATTATGGGAGGTCTGCTGTGGCAGAGCATTCTTGGGAGGGGGGGGAACGATCAAATTTCTCCTGATGAAGCTGTTATCGTCCATCAACCGGGCACACAGATTTTGGGACAGTAAGTGGCTCGAAAGCTTGCAAATTTGCTCCTCTGAGAGTATTAATAGAGACAGGGAACTACAGAAAAGTTTTGCAAGAGAAATGTTTTCTGTAGATACTTCCACGGGCACTGTTTTTCTGAATTGGCTTCTATAATTCCCCTCCCTCTCTACCACACTGTCCAAACACTTGCTACAACCAGTCAGCATCCTTTTACTGTCCAAATTCACAGAAGCAGCTTTTCTTCCTCATTTATTCCTTCAACTTCCATTTCCTGGAACAACCTCTCTTCATATGTATTTCCTGAAAATTATAATCTTCTTTTATCTTCTCAACCTTCAACTAAGTACTGTAGGTTTTAATAGCTTTTCTGCTTGGTGTGTTTCTAAAAATAAAAAAAAAATCTTGACCAGTTGTACAGTCACAAGGTCATTCATAAAGCTGTGGAAAGATTGTTTAAACTATCTGAACTAACTGCCACCAATTCCTTTGTCTAATTTCTTTTAATGTCCTCTAAATTAGTGTTTCTCACAAGTTTTACTCATAACCTTAAGAGTATGTGTGAAAAGCTTGGGGGGAGGGGTATGCCAGCAACACAACTGAAATTTTGAGAAAACTGAATTATTCTTTTAAGCACTCAAATAAGATCCTAGTGGTGTAACATACTGTCAGGTGTGACTGAGCCGCTAATGGAGCAGCCTGATGCCCTGCAGCAAATTCAGTCTGCGAGTTCATCAGCAACCCAAGTGTCCAATACTACGTTGGATAATTTACACTTAAATTTGGGGGAAAGAGAATGAATCAAATGATACACAAGTTTTTAGTTCCATGGAAAATAATCTTAATCAGATACTCAATTTTAAAGACACAGGAAGCATTCTATAAGAAAGACATATGCCACAGAACAAAAACTGACAATGAAACAAACATTTATCAGCTCATGATAGTTCTAGAGGGTGCACAGTATGTGTGGGATTAATGATTTAAAGCTTAAACAAACTGATGGACTGGTTAGGAAATATAAGGTCATGTTGAAAAGTGTAACGAAATAGGATGAACATGTTATCAAACTCCTCAAATAAAACCTTCATATTCGGGCCATGAACTTTTCAAATGCCTTGTATAAGGGTGAGTTGTGTCAAAGGTTAAGGCTGCAATTTAAAAATGGGAATTAATGCTACTCTGCACAAAAAAAAAAAAAGTTTCACTGGATACCATACTGATAACTGCTCAGAAGATCGAACATTTCTATGCAATTTTACCAAAACATACTTCACAATGAGCCTTATGGAACATTAGCATTAGTAGAGGCATACAATGCAAGAAGGCAAGCTCAAGCTCAGCATCAGCCAAACAAAAAAAAAAAAAAAAAAAACCTCCCATTCATTCCAAATTCCTGTTCAGCTCAGCCTTAAATTTATTTAGGCTATCAACTTCCACAACAAAAGATGGAAGTCTGTTCCACCAATTCACTACCCGCTGGCTAAAGGCAAATTTCTGCACATCTATTCTACAACCGTCTTTCCTCAATTTGAATCTATGCGGTCTCAGGTTCTTAATCTGAGCAAAAGGAAGAATGCCATCAGAATTCAGCTTGCTCAACCCACTCAAGGCCTTATACACCTCCATTAGACCACCTCTCGCAGGTGCCTACTCTCAGGCACTGCAATTTGCAGAACTTGAGCCTTTCTTAGTAAGAGCACCCCTTTGTTCCCTCCACCAATCTTGTTGCCCTTCTCTGTACTCATTCTAGCAACTCTACATCCTTTCTAAAATGAGGCCTCCAGATCTGTACACAGTACTCTTAAGTGTGGCCTCACCATTGCCTTGTATAATGGGATAATCACCTCCCTGTCCCTGCTAGCAAAATTCCTAAATATCATTGACAAGAGACTATGATCTGCCCTGGCAGCCCATCTGCACTGCTCAGCGAACTCCTTATTTGACTGCACAATTACCACAGGTCTTTTTTACTTTCCACTTCCCTGAGTGTAGTACCACACAGTTGGTATGTTTCTCTTCAGTTATTGGAACCCATATGCAGTACTCTGTATTTGTTAATGTTAAACTTCAGTTGCCACTTCTCAGCCCATTTGCCAAACTTATCTAGATCCAGTTGGAGTAGCATACTGTATTTACTGTTGTCCTTTGTATCATCTGCAAAATTTGGACATTAAGCCTGATATACCTTCATCAATATCATTGATAAATATACAAAACAACAATGGGCCCAACACCGAACCTTGGGGAACTCCACTAAAAATATTTGTCCACGTAGAGCAGTGTCCATTGATTATAACTCTCTGTCATCTCCCACTTAACCATCCCTTTATACATTGTAGCAACTTACACTTAAAGCCATACCTCTCCAGTTTGTACAGCGGTCTTCCATGTGCAACAGTATCAAAAGCTTTCCTGAAATCCAAGTATAGTCTTTAATGTCATCCTTTTTAGAATTTAATGTTGGCAACATCATCAGTTGATCCCACTGTACAGAATTTAAAAACGGTCTGAGACCCCTGTAGTCACCTTAACGAAAACATTTGTGATAACAGAAGAGGAGAAAAAGTAGTTATGTAGTGGAACTTAAGAACACGTTTCAGCTTCTGCAGACTGCTCAGGACCAAGATATCAACGAGGAATATTACAACTTTCTCAAAGTGATAATGCCCAAAAAACCTATAGGTAAAAAGAAATAAAAAGAAGAAAAAATTAGTCAAGAAACACTTGTCATGATGAACTGAAGACGACAAATGAAGAGCAAGAAAAACACTGACAATGGGAAAATTGAGAATACTGAGTTCTACAAAGCCATTTAGAAAGAGACCCAGAGTGGACATAAGAATATTTAACACAAGAAAAGTAGAACAAGCATTGAGGGAAAACAAAGGATCTAAATCAGCAACCATGAGCAGTAATACAGAAAGACAAATGATACTGAAACTGAAGAATAGCGATACGTTACTTATAAATAGCAGAGAAAGCATAATTCAAATAACAGAAGACTACTGTAAAGAGTTATACAAGGAGAGAGGGAATGGTGCCAGCAATGGGGAAGATGGATCGCAAGTTAGTAACACATATAACATACCTGATATCCTTCCTAATGAGGTAGAACATGTGTTGAAGAAAATGAAGAATAAGAAAGCCTCAGGGGAAGATGAAGTTACTGTAGAGTTGTTAAAATTGGGAGGAAAAGACTTCACAAAATGCATTAGAAAAGATGTGATGCCTAAAGAGTGGAATGATGCAATCATAGTTTTGCTGCACAAGAAAGGAGATAAATCAGAAATTGGAAATTATAGACCAATTAGCTAGTTATCCCACATCTACAAGTTGTTCACAGGGGTCATTACTAACAGATTAGAAAGAATACTTGATGAGAATCAACCGAAAGAGCAAGCTAGCTTTAGGGCAGAATTCTCAACTATAGTTCACCTTCACATAATGTCACAGCTAATGGAGAAAGCAAATGAATATAAAATACCATTATGCCTGGCATTTGTGGATTATGAAAAGGCATTTGACTCCATACAGCATAAGGCAATGTTTCGAGCACTGGAAAGACAAGGCATCGATACCCCATATATTATGATTTTGAAGAAAATATATGAGAATGCTACCTCCTATTAGACAAAGACAGTAGCAAATTTATGCTCCAATTTCACCCATCCATTCATTCCAAATAACTTTCCAGCTAAGCCTTAAATTTTTTTAGGCTATCAACTTCCACAACGAAAGATGGAAGTCTGTTCCACCAATCAATCACTCGCTGGCTAAAGGCAAACTTCCGCACATCTATCCTACAACTGACTTTCCTCAATTTGAATTTATGCCCTCTCAGGTGATTATTCTGAGCAAAAAGAAGAATCCCATCGGCATTGAGCATGCTCAAACCATTCAAGACTTTATACACCTCAATCAGATCACCTTGCAGGTGCCTAGTCTCCAGACACTGTAATCTGCAAAACTTAAAGCATTTCTTCGTAAGAGCAACCCTTCGTTCCATTCACTCATGTTGCCTTTCTCTATACTCATTCCAGCAGCTCTACATCCGGCGCCTCCATAGCCAGGTGGGAATGAGCAGCAGTGCATAACACATGCTTCTTGATTAGACCGGGGTTTGAGCTCGTCACCACCAAATACGGAGGATGCGGAAAGGTCAGGGAATGACCACTGCATATCCCGGAGCAATATGGCCTTAGTTGCTAATGCTCCTAAAAACCAAATAACAAACAAAACAAAACAAAACAAAGCTCTACATCCTTCTTAAAATGAGGCCTCCAGACCTATATATAGTTCTCAAAGTGTGTTCTGACCTTTGCCTTATATAAGGGAATAATCACCTCCTTATCCCTGCTAGAAAAATTCCTGTATATCATTGACAAGATACCATGAGCTACTATTGCAGACTGTCTGCACTGCTTAGAAAACTTCATATCTGCCTGCACAATTACCCCCAGGTCCTTTTCATTCTCTACCACTGTCAGTGTAGTACCACAGAGTTTATACATTACTCTGGGGTTACTGCTTCCCATATGTAGTACTTTACATTTGTCAATGTTAAACTTCATTTGCCATCTCTCAGCCCATCTGTTGCAGCAGCGTACTGTCATTAGTGTCCTTACCAACTCTGCCAACCTTCATATCGTCTGCAAACTTGGACATTAAGCCTGATATACCATCATCAATATCATTTATAAATACAGAAAACAACAATGTCTTCTCCCACTCAACCATCCCTTTATCTATAGCAGCAATTTGCCTCCAATGCCACACTGCTCCAATTTGTGTAGCAGTCTTCCATGTGCAACAGTATCAAAAGACTTTCTAAGATCCAAATATATGATATCAAAATTATTCCCTGCATCCAGTTCCTTTGTGACCACATCATAGTATCTAATCAAATCGGTCAGACAAGACTTCCCCTTAACAAAACCGTGCTATGTCCGAGCTATAACTGAAGTCTTATCTAGATGATCATGCAGTGCTTCTTTAACCAGTGCCTCCATTAATTTCCCTGGAACAGAAGTTAAACAGTTCTATAATTACTTGTGTTGCCCTTTGATCCTCCTTTGTGAATTGGGGTCACATTTGCACATCTCCAGTCCATGGGTACCTCTGCTGAGTCCAAGGAATCTCTCATAATTATGGCTAAGGGTTTGCTTACTTCCTTTGCTGCCTACTTAAATATAGCTGGATAGATCCCATCCAACTCGGGTGCCTTTTTTATATTTATCGTCAACAATTTCTCCTCCACTTTCTTCTCAGTTATTACAAAATCATCTTGCTCACTGCCAGAGTTTAATTCACATCTGGCATTCCCCTCCCTGAATAACTCCTCATGTGTGAATGTAGATACAAAATACTTGTTTAGTTTGTTAGCCACCTAAGCAGGATCATCAACAGTTGAACCATC
Organism: Mastigoproctus giganteus; assembly: GCF_048544385.1. Lineage (NCBI taxonomy): Eukaryota > Metazoa > Arthropoda > Arachnida > Uropygi > Thelyphonidae > Mastigoproctus > Mastigoproctus giganteus. The sequence continues at coordinate 72,189,463 of NC_143582.1, read as the reverse complement.
AATGTCCAGAGGACCAATCTGATTCATCCCCTTCCTTCTAGAGTTTTCATAAGTAAAGAACCTCTTTGCTATTTTTCTTTGCATCCTTTGCCAAAGATTTCTCATAATCTGCCTTTGCCCTCCTAGTCTCCTTTGTGACTTGGTTACAGACCAGCTTATATCTATCATAGGCTTCCATGTCACCCATTAATTTATATATATACCATGCATTTTTTTCTCTGCCACATATCTCATTAGTCGTCTGACATCCATTTAGGCCTAAACCTTTAACAATATTTCTTAGTTGGTATGTAAAGCCTAGTAGCTTCCAAGATTAATTCTTTGAATGCCTCCCTTTTTGAATTTGCTGTTGGTAATGTCATCAGTTGGTCACACTGTATAGAATTTGAATACTGCCTCAGACCTCCATAGTCGCCTCTACGAAAACAAAAACCCTTCCCCTGATGGTAATTTTTGTAATTCTTTACTCCTGATGGTAATTACCTCTTTGATTAAATCCCACTTCAGCACACTGTGATCACTGCCACCTAGTGGTTCCTTTATTTGCTGATTCTTAATGCATGAAGAATCACTACTGATAATCAGATCAAAAGTATTACTCCCTCTAGTTGCCTCCCGACCATGCTGATGTTCGGGAGGCATACATATCCGTGCATGTCCAAGAGAGTTCTATTATCCTGGATTTGGTTATCACTGAGGAGCCTAAATGTATCAAGAACTTGGAAGTGTGTGTGTGTGGGGGGGGGGGGGGGGCAATACCATAAAATGGGTTTTATTTAAAGAAACGTATGTGGTTAAAATGATATATAAAAAATATGCAAGAGGCATTTGAAAAGTTCATGGCCTGTGTATTGACGGTAGTGGTACAATGTTAAAAACTTCTGTACATAACGTATAACAATTCAAATAGTAACCCACCAAATTTCATGCAATTTCAATAATGTATTTTTTTTAAATTTCAGGTTCTGGAGGCAAGATGGACAAAATCAGTCACTGCACTGTCAATGAATATTTGTGAAAAAAACATAGGCACCAAAGGCAATTCACAATGATAGGTTTGCAGTACTGGGGAAGGATGCCGCTTTCTATTCCATGGTTAACAGCAGAATTTAAATGAGTGGGATAGACTTGATGATGACCCATACTCTGGAAGGCCTGCAACATCCATCACTCCAAAAGTTGACGGTGTGTGTGATCTTGTGATGGTGATCAATGAGTGATGGTTCGGTAATACATTGCAAGCATCCTGGTCATCTCACTATGACATAGTAGCAGCATGATGAATCCCAAAGTTCTTGATAGCAGATCAAAAATGCACAGAAACATTTGCATCATTTGCAAGCCTATTCAACAAATTTCCTTGCAAGGTTTGTGATCATAGATGAGACATAGGTTCACCGTTTTCAACCAGAAACAAAGGAGCAGTCCAAACAGTGGAAACACTGCTCTTCTTCTCCCTCCAAAGAAAGTCAAATGATTCCTTCTGCTGGCAATGTGATGGCATTGGTTTTCTGGGATACTGATGGAGTGTTGCTAGTGGCTCTGACTCTCTCCCTTCAGAAAGGGAGAGAGTCAGAAGGGTATATATATATATACCCTTCTGATATATATATTATTAAGCAGTATATATATACTGCAGGGTATTATTGCAGGCTATTATGCAGGGTATATATATATTATGCAGATATTGTGAAATATTTGCATGAAAACATCAAAGGCAAATGCCAAGGAAAACTAAGAAAGGGAGTCTTGTTCCACTGGGACAATGCACCTGCTCACAAGTCAGTCACTACTACTGACTTGTGAGCAGGTGCACACAAGTCAGTGACTACACTGCAGCCATGGCATTGACAGGCTTGTGAGCAGATAGCTTTGAAGTCTTGGACCAGCGGCCATATGCACCAGAACTAGCACCAATGGACTTTCACTGATATCCTAATTTGAAAAAAATACCTGGGTGGCATTTTTCCCAGTGATGTCATCACTGCAGTGGATGCATCCCCGGAAAACCAAAAGAAAGCTTTCTTTGCAGCTAGAATCGCACATTGCAGCATAAGCATAAAACGTGTATTGACTCTGAAGGGGACTATGTTGGATAGTAACGTTACAAGACTCCTCAGATAAAACCTTCATATTCAAGCCATGAACTTTTCAAATGCCTTTCATAAAGACGAGAGCTGAAACTTAAAAACGGGAATTACCGCTACTCTGTAGGAATTAAAAAAAAAAAAAAAAAAAAGTCTAACTATACTGATAACTGCTCATAAGATTTACATTTGAAATTAATTCTGAAATTTGATAACTATTTACAGTATCTCTTATACAGGAATTTATAATGCCATGCATTTTGCTGCATCCCTAAAACCATCAACTATTGGCAAAATACAACCAGCACTAGAAGAAATGGTGATCAAGAAGCAAAAGAAATTATATATATATATATATATACACACACATACATACAGAGAGAGGGGGGGGGCAGACAGAGCATGCATAACTATCGACTTTTAACACTTTTAAGCCACAGCTAAGGATCTTATAGATAGATCAAAATGTATGATATTCTAAACTCCTGCAAAATTAGAAGATACTTATTGTAAATATTTATCAAAATTCAAAATTAATGCCAAATACAAGCTCTACCAAGAAGTTAGCATTAGCATTAGTAGAGTCATATGATGCAAGAAAGCAAGCTTATATAGCATCAGCCAAAAAAAAAAAATCCCTTCCTGTACGAAGTACTCAAGGTGTGGCCTGACCATTGCATCCATTCACTCCAAAAGTTTGTCTAGTTCAGCCTTGAATTTATTTAAGCTGTCAACTTCCACAACGACAGATGGAAGTTTATTCCAGCAATCAACCACCCGCTAGCTAAAGGCAAATTTCCAATTTTTCTACAACTGTCTTTCCTCAATTTCAATTTATGGCCCCTCAGGTGCGGAATCTGAGCAAGAGGAATAATCTGATCAGCATTATTGGATCAGCATGTTTGTTTTGTTTTTCAAATAGAGCAGGGTGCAGTGGCAGATTAAGGTCTGTTGAGGCCCCAGGCGCAGAAGAAAATAATGGGCCCCTTAAAAAAAGAGAGAGACAGGAAAAATAAAAATACATGTTAATACATGTATTTTTAATTACATGTATTAACATGTATGGTTATAAATTTGTCCAATGCTCCTTTCTGTTGGTTGGCAACTTGCTCGCGTCTTTTTTCAGCCCCTGATAGATGTCGTTTCATTTTTCTAGCTACCATTGGTAGCCTACCAATGAAAAGAAAAATATAAAATTTAATAGTCTGAATGATTAGAAGAGATTTATTGTTATAGTGCAATAAATTAATGATTAATTAAAATTCAAAAATTATTCATAAACTACAAAAATCCAGGCGGTGATGTAATGACAGGAATTAATTTTATCTTAATATAATTTCAACAATATACGATATACGCGTATGTGCGTATATCGTAAGTCTGCACTGCAGGAGAATCTTTGTAAGTACAAAGTAGCAAATACGATTCTATTGCTCCGATGAGCAGTAGCGCAGCTGCACGGGGCCTATGCAACATAACATAGTATGTGTATAATATGCAGCGTAGTAATGAAATAATGAAAATAAGTGGATATAAACATACTATCGGGTTTTGCTGTTGATTGTAAACTTGTACATAAAATTAAAATTGCACATATGAAACCAAACTTGGTGTCATTAGAAAAAAAGTGTAAAGTTGGAGTTTTGCGGGGCCCTTCAGAAGTCGGGGCCCGGTGCGCCCACTGTTAAATCCGCCTCTGGTAGGGTGAATTATGTAAACAGGACTTGCCTGTACATCAAAGGGCATAGCACTATGTACAATGGATTTCAAAAATCCAGTTCTTTGTTTCTACAGTATCATATGGTTCTAGCTTTTATTTTAAAGCTGAAACCTTTTGATTTAGCAAAGAGGTTTCAAAACAGTTAAAACAGCCCTCATTAAATTGTTAGATTATCTGGAGGTCAGTTTTTTCCTTCAAAATCCTAAATGCAAAGTAAATTAATAATACTTACTGAATGAGGAATGTTAAGAGAGGTATCTGACTCCCAACGCTGAAGTTCTTCTCTCACCAATTGTTCCATTTGTTGGCGCTTGGCTTTTTCATCTAATCCTTCACTCTTTAAAAACCAAAAAAAAGAAAAAAAGTTTAGAATATCATTATATAATTCAGTGGTTAATTTAATCGGATGATATCTAAACAAACATTTAGTTAATAAATAACACAATCAGCAAGTAGTTTATAAAAATCTATTTATCAATTTTTAATATTAATATTAGTATTGACAGCATGATACAAGGAAGCAAAGTTAACCTTCCACTGTGTGCAATAAAAATATAATTTTAGCAGGCATTATTCTTGTAATAAAGGCATGAAATAATCCAAAATTATTCACTTTTTGAAGCCAACTTATTTTTAATCTATTATAAATATGAAAAATGTATTTTTTTACATTGAAAACACATATTTTTAATTAATTTTTAAAATAAAACCTCCTCTCACATACTTCATATATATTATTATTATTATTATTAATAGCAGAGGCATGTAATGCAAGAAAACAAGCTTATACAGCATCAGCCAAAAAAAAAAAAAAAAAAAAAACAACACTATTTAGTGGCAATAATGGAAAACGATGCATGAGAGCAGGCTTATATAGCATCAAGAAAGAAAAAAACAATTCACCCATCCAAACCCGCAAGAAGTTCTTGGGGAGGGGGGGGGGTGTACGGATGTTTCTTGTTCTTGGGGTTTCTAGTTCTCCCTTGAATTTATTATTCAACCCATCCACTTCCACACAACAGCTGGAAGCCTGTTCCAATAAACAACCACACACTGGCAACCTGCACATCTATCCTGCAACCATCCTTCTTCAACTTAAATTTATGCCCCTTCGTGTGTAGTCTCAGCAAGTGGAAGAATACCATTAACATTCAGTTTACTCAATCCAGTCAAGGGGTTAAACACAATCAGATCTCCCCACAGGTCTGATTTAGGTGTCTAAAATAATCTGTCAGATTTTTTTGTATCCAGTTTTTTGGATATAAAAAAATTCTATGGCAACCTCATACAAGCTTAACGGATTGATTAAGTCAGATAGAATTTCCTTCCATGCTGTGTTTCTTGTATAAATTTATTCCTATCCAGATTTTCTGTTACAAAAGTTAAACTTACAGGTAGGTAAATTTATCACTAAAAAAAAAAAAAAAAAAAATTTATAACTATATCACTCTTTTATATGACCTTTACAAATTGCATCTGTAGGCTGCTGGGACTTTGTATTTGTGTGCATATGTGCTATTATGTGATTGATCTTTGAACTGACTTACCAAGCTCAGTATCAGAATATATAACACTGCTGTTGCTTCAATCTAAAAAGATACATAATAAGACATAGCAAACTCATGAATAGGGTTGGTAGTTTGTCTGCAGAAAACAGCAATGCAATACTTCATTCAGTACAACCAAGTGCACCCTTTATTCACTAAGAGCATATCACATTATTTTTAAAAAACCGGAACTAATTAAAGTAGGGAAAAAAACTGTTGGCAGCTCAAGGTCACTTACTTGGCTTCCCACCATACACTAACACTATACAAGAGAAAGCCTAGTGGGTTATCTTGAGCCACCTTTTCTTTCTTTTTTTTTTTTTTTTTTTTTTTTTTCATCCCTACATTGCTCATCCCTACATTGATGCATCATCATCACTGATGATGATGCATCAAACAGCACTCAAATGATGTGCTATGAAGTGTCTATGCAGTCATTCTTAAGCAGTCAATAAACAAGCACCGGAAATAAGAAATCAACAGTGTGATCAATACTGACAAACTGACTGAAGTGTTCCTATTTGCAAATGCTTGGTTTTTGTTTATTGTCAATCAAGTGTGCAAACACTTGGTACATAGCTTTATTTGTTCTCTGCTTATTTTGAGGTTAGTTTACATAAACGTCTGATAAAATCTTGATGTCTGTTCTAATTTACAGCTTGGCTTAAAAGTAACTTTTCACTTTAGCTAAAAACTTCAAACTTTACAACCATTCTTTATATTATACAAATATTAAAGGAGTTCCTCCTCAACAGTCTAAAGATTATGGAATGCATTCTCTCAACTATAGGTGACAGCAAATTGTTAAACTCTGCTGTTCTATGGCCAAAGGGGGGTTACCCAAGCTTAATGCCAGTTAGAAGCTCTAAGCTTCATAATGGAAGTAAAATTGCCAAATACTGAATAATTCACAGGAGACATTATTCTCCTTTGAATACAAATCGTCATCTAATTCTCTAGGTAATTGATGAACCATTGTATTTAAGTTAACTGGAACATTTATTACTTGTCCAATGCCAAATACAAGCATTAATGCCAAATACATAAATGACGAATTTGCATAAAGGGTAATAGTGATGATATCAAATGCTCAGTTACAACATGCAGTGGAGGCAAATGAGTAGAATATTTTGGATATATAAATCCATTTGACGTGGCCATAGTTGGTATCCGTCCCTCTTTTAATGAAGTATGATATGTATTACACATCATGAAAGTACTCACTTCTTGTAAATGAAATTCATTTTGAAGTAATTGGAAATGGTTTCAAATCTAATTGAAACCATCATCATCATCAGCCATTTTCAATCCACTGCAGGATGAAGGTCTCTCCAGCAACCAATTGAAACCATAAATGATCACAAACATTACAACTAAATCCAAATGGGTTTTTTGTACACTAGGTTTTCAAATTCACTGTCAGCTTGTGTAGACATTATAGGGATATAATCATGAATCTCATTATTAGCCATTTCTAATTTTGTTTTTTTTTTCGTGCATGATATTCTTTCATTCGTTCTGCAGGAGTTTTAGATTCCTGGTAAGTATCAGGCATAATAGAACTCTGGTTGACACGTATCAGGCATAGTGGTTGAACTCTGTGGTTGAATTTCATTATTATTCGGAATAGTTTGAATTTCTAATTTCCTTTTCTTCCATTCACGATATTCCTTTATTATTTCAGCTTGAGTTTTTTTGGGTGCAGTTTGAGAACTTCCAGGCATAACAAAACACTTGTTGAAATTCATCTGGATTCACGTTTCTATCCAACTTCCCTTTATTTTTTTCATGATAATCCTTCGAACGATGGACTGTAGATTTTGGCACAGTCACGCACATATTAATCATTATGCTGATATAATGGTATAACATATTATGTCACTGCTCAATTGTACTTGTTGCATCACTGCAACTTGTTGCATCAGTGCACTTGTTGCATACAATTGAGTTTTCTTGGGCACATGCATTGTACTTGTTGCGTCACTACAACAACAAGTACAATACATGCGCATTGGGATTCGAGACGATTTCTAGGTAACATAACGCTTTTTCCAAATAACGCCGGTAAAACTGTTTTTTAACCGTCAAAAACGTAATCACTGGTTAAAGATGTAATGCAGGAATGCAATGATACTGCAGTCATAAGGAATGGGGAAACTTGGTAAGCCCTCCAGGCATGGCCATCCTGATACACACTGAATTCAGTGCCAGCCATCTCAACATCACCCAACTTAGCACTGAGTACAATATTTATTTATTAATATATAAAAATTTTTTGTCAAGGTATATAAAGACACAGGTGTAAATAGAGAAACTTGGCAGCAAATACATTTTCTGAAACTTGTAGATAAAGGTCAAAATAAAAGCAAATAAAGTAACGTATTTTTAAATGGTAGTAAAATATTTAATGAATTCAACTTTCACATAAAACTTCCTTAAAAGAAAAGTATAAAAAAAAGGTGCACTTCAAATTAGGTTGACAATTCAAAGTTATGGACAATGCCTCTAAAATATTCAACATAATTTCGATTATTAAAATTTCTAATGATGGCTTCTATCCTTGAAATTGAAAAAAATACAGCCTCTGTATTTTTTCAATTTCAATGACTATGAGCAATGATTAATTTCTCATAGTAAAGGTCTCTTCCCCTTTGAACTTTATGCAACTATGCACTTTTCTGCTATGGCAAATAATTTGTCATATGCAGATTGTAGCTTATTTGAGAGAAAAACATACATCACTGGATATACACCTTCATACATTTCTACAATAATAACATAGACTTGTGAAAACAAAGGTAGTGAAATTTTGACAGTTCCATCAACATACCAATTTTTTTGATTCTTTTAGTAAAAATGCATTTTTTTTTTCTTCCAAACAGAAGAATTCTGAATAACTTTTGGTCACTCACCAAGCAAAAAGTTTACAGGAGTAGGTTTGGAAACTATCAGGAATCACTAAGTTTTTTTTTTTTTTTTTTATGTAAACCCCAAACACGAGAGGTATTAGAACTTATAGTACTTAGTACCGTGCTTGGGTTGGAGGTTGAGAAGACGAAAGCAGATATTTGTTGACATTGGACTTGAACTTCTGTAGACTGTAATTTTCAGGAAATACATATGAAGGAAGATTGTTCCAGAAAACGGCAGTTGAATGAATAAATGAGGAAGATGAAAAGTTGGTTCTGTGGGTTTGAAGTTGGACAGTAAATGGATGTTGGCTGGTGGCGGCACATGTTCGGACTGTTTTGAAAGAGAGAGAGAGCGGGAATTATAGAAGCCAATTCAGAAGAACAGTGCCCATGGAAGTATCTGTAGAAGAGGCATGCAGCAGAAACAGTACATCTATGGGAGAGCGAGTGGAGAGACTGTTAGAAATGAATCATTAATTAACCTAACTGCACTCTTCTGAATGGAATCAAGAAGCCTGAGAGAGGTTTTGGGGGCACCACCCCCAGATGTGGGAACAATATTCTATGGCAGGGCAGATTTGCGATTTATACAGAGTGAGCAGCTGTTTGGAGGAAAAGTAATGCCGAGAGCAAAAGACAAAACCAAGTTTTTTAGATGCAGAGGAAGCAATATTTGTAATGTGATGATCTAATGAGACATATGGCAGAGAAGAAAAATGCTTGGGATACATATAAATTAACACGTGACAGAGAAGCCTATGATAGATATAAGTTGATCTGTAACCAAGTTACAAAGAGGTTAGGCAGGCGAAGGCAGATTACGAGAAATCTTTGGCAAGGGATGCAAAGAAAAACAGCAAAGAGTTCTTTACTTATGTAAACACTAGAAGGAAGGGGATGAATCAGATATCGATTCATCCACTTGATATTGATGGTTCAACTGTTGATGATCCTGCTCAGGTAGCTAACAAACTAAATGACTATTTTGCATCGACATTCACACATGAGGAGTTATTCAGCGAGGGGAATACCATAGGTGTATTCAACTCTGGCAGTAAGCTTGATAATCTTGTAATAACTGAGAGGAAAGTGGAGGAGAAATTGTTGAAGATAAACACAAGAAAGGCACCTGGGGTGGATGGGATCTATCCACTTATATTAAAGGAGGCAACAAAGGAAGTAAGCAAACCCTTAGCCATAATTATGAGAGCTTCCTTGGACTCAGGGGAGGTACCTATAGACTGGAGATGTGCAAATGTGACCCCAATTCAGAAAGGAGGATCCAAGGCTGACAAGTAATTATAGATCTGTGAGTTTAACTTCTGTTCCAGGAAAATTAATGGAGGGCACTGGTTAAAGAAGCACTGCAGGATCATCTAGACAAGACTTCACTTATAGCTAGGTCACAGCATGGTTTTGTTAAGGGGAAGTCTTGCTTGACCAATTTGATTGGATACTATGATGCAGTCACAAAACAGCTGGATGCAGGGAATAACTTTGATATTATATACTTGGATCTTAGAAAGGCTTTTGATACTGTTGCACAAATTGGAGAGTGTGGCATTGGAGGCAAATTGCTGCTATGGATACAGGGGTGGTTGAGTGGGAGAAGCCAGAGTGGTAATCAATGGACACTGCTCATCGTGGACTAATGTTATTAGTGGAATCCCTCAGGGTTCAGTGTTGGGTCCATTATTGTTTTCTGTATTTACAAAATATTGATGATGGTATCAAGCTTAATGTCCAAGTTTGCAGATGATACAAAAGTTGGCAGGGTTGTTAAGGACACTACAGATGCTATGCTGCTGCAACAGGATCTGGAAAGGTTGAGCAGATGGGCTGAGAGGTGGCAAATGAAGTTTAACATTGACAAATGTAAAGTACTACATATAGGAAACAGCAACCCCAGAGCAATGTATCAACTCTGTGGTACTACACTGAGTGGTAGAGATTGAAAAGGACCTGGGGGTAATTGTGCAGGCAGATATGAAGTTCTCTGAGCAGTGCAGACGGGCTGCAAGAGTAGCTCATGGTGTCTTATCAATGATATACAGGAATTTTTCTAGCAGGGATAAGGAGATGACTATTCCCTTGTATAAGGCAATGGTCAGGCCACACTTTGAGTACTGTATACAGGTCTACAGGCCTCATTTCAAGAAGGATGTAAAGCTGCTGGAACGAGTACAGAGAAGGGCAACAAGGTTAGTGAATGGAACAAAGGGTTGCTCTTACGAAGAAAGGCTTAAGTTTTGAAAATTGCAGTGTCTGGATACTAGGCACCGGCGAGGTGATCTGATAGAGGTGTATAAAGCCTTGAATGGTTTGAACATGCTCAATGCTGATGGGATTCTGCCTCTTGCTCAGAATAATCACCTGGGAGGGCATAAGTTCAAATTGAGCAAGGACGGATGTAGGTTAGATGTCCGGAAGTTTGCCTTTAGCCAGCGGGTGGTTGGTTGGTTGGGGGAACAGACTTCCATCCCTTGTTGTGGAAGTCGATAGCCTAAATAAATTTAAGGCTCAACTGGACAGGTATTTCGAACGAACGGAGGGGTGAAGTGGAAGTTTTTTTGTTTTTTTTTTTTGGCTGATGCTGCATAAGGTTGCTTTGTTGCATCATATGCCTCTACTAATGCTAATGCTAAAAATAACAGTTGACGTAGAAAATACAACGGGAAAATCATACAATGTAAAGAGAGGAGTACCGCAGGGCACTCATGCTGGGCAAATCATGTTCAACATCTTTAGAAATGACATATTCGAAGTAATAAAGAACTCCTTTATAAAAATTTATGCAGATGATATATTCTTATATACAATTGTAAAAGAAAAATGGCAAAAGATCTACAGAAGAATGTAATACATTTACGAACTTAGTTGTATGATAATAAATTAGCACTCAGCTTTGAAAAGACAAAATTTTTGGTAATTAAACCTCCTCATCAAACCTTGGACTTTCGTCCCTTTATAAAATTACATAAACATGCATGCCTACATGATCAGAATTTCCAGAATTGCAACTGTCTAACTGTGGAAGAAGTTTCAAATCATTGTTACTTTGGGTTATGGATTAACTACAGTCTAATTTGGGCAATGCATATAACAAATCTGTACAAAAAAATGAGATTTTATGTGTACTTGTTTTACTACATTAAGAATAAGTTAAATCTTTAGAACAAAAGTTACCTTATATTATGCATTAGTGGACTCCCAACTCAATTATTTAGTAAATGTATGGGCATGAGCAAATATAACAGAAATAAGGGTAATTAACAGGATTTTGAAACTTTTAATGGGGGCAAACTTTTGGAATGACCTGAATAAGAGAAGGCAATTTTTGTTAAAATACAAAATACTGTATCCAGTTCAAAAACTGAATTTAAATTTATTCTTGAAAAATCTAAATACTATTTATGAAGAATCAAATCTGCAATCGAATGGCACACATAATTTAAGGAACCCAAAAGCAATTACTTTGCCTCACCCTAGGGTACTAAATAGATTTGGAGATAGGCACACAGTGAATATAATAAACAACTTGCTGGCTAATGTTGATTTCAGGCTCAGGAGAAGTTATCCCATCTCCAAATTAAAATTTCTAATAAGAAAATTCTTGATACTCAATGATACAGTGGATTAAAATTGCTATACAGATAAATTACTATCTCTGTTTACAGTGTGGAATGTACTATGAGTAGTGACTTCATTGTCTTTTCTGGTAGTAAAAGAATTTGTATACAAAACTGTTGTAAATGAAGAATTTCAACTTGTCAAGAAATTCACTTTTCTTAACAATTTCATTTATTGTAAACATATTCTCTTGATAAATAAATGGTATTGTATTGTATTATTATTATTATTATTATTATTATTATGCCATATGGTGCAAGGAAGCCTGAGGCTTATGCTGCACCAGCCAAAAAAAAATTTCTGAACTACCCCCAAGAGAGAGAGAGAGAGAGAGAAATAAAAGGGAATCACGAAAGAAGAGAAGAATGATGATACCCAGCTCAGGACCCTGGGTGTGCCAAGCCGATACTCACCAGATGTGAGCCCCTGGAGTTACATCCCACAACTCTAGAATTGTCTGCATTACAGCAGTTGGAATGTGACTGTGTTTATCAAACAAGTATGCCTTCAATCTTCCTCTTATATCCTTCATATGCTCAAATTCTCAAAATTTAGACGTTTCTTTACTATGATCATTTTGTCTTCTTTTATATATACCACCTGTTTCTTTATCAGGTTGGTCCTTTTTTCACACTATTTTCGGCCCTTGTTTTTCTCTTCCTCTTCTTAGTTTGACTTTTTGATTGTGAGCCCTGAGGCAGGCCCAAGATAGATGAAGATGCAGAACCTTGAGGCAGAGTTCTTGGAATAATTCTCCTAGAAAAAACCTTAATCTCAGTGAGATCTTGTGCCTGTGATAAGATCTCCTGACTAAAAACCCCAGGGGCTCACATCTGGTGAGTATGGGTTTGGCACACCCAGGGTCCTGAGCTGGATATCATCATTCTTCTCTTTCTTGGTGATTCCCTTCTACATCTCTCTCTCTCTCTCTCTCTCTCTCTCTCTCTCTCTCTCTCTCTCTCAGGGTAATTCAGATTTTTTTTTTTTTTTTTTTTTTGCCTGGTGTAGCATAAGCTTCAGGCTTCCTTGCACCATAAAGCTAATAATAATAATAATTTCTTCTCTTTCATCATCAGTAACTGCCGATGTTGCCTCTTCCAGTTCCTCCTCGCTGACTGTTTCCGGAAGTTCTGTACTATCAAAGTTTTCTTTCATCACAATACATAATATAAAAACTTAAATACTATTTACAATAAAAGCTGAATCTCAACAGTGAGAATCAGCTAACTATTTGCAAATTTACAAAAAAAAATCAGAATCAAGAGCCCAAGGACCACACAGCATACCTTGAATGGCTTATAAAATGTTCTGAAAATCTATTCATGAACAGAGTAAAACCTGCCTCAACCAAGTTCAATGAGTGAGGGCACCAGGGGCAATAAGTCTTAAGTGATAATTTTAAAAGGACACGGAAATGCTCCAAATAACCCCCCTCCTGAGTTTGAAATAAATTTCCAAATTTAATACACAACCCAGAAACGAACTCCTCTACACCACCTGCTCAATTCAACCACGTAAGGGGGTTCCCCTACACTACCTGCTTGCCCCGGACCACGTGAAGGTATGAACGGCGACGTGACTTACCAGCATTTAAGCAAAAGGAAAGAACTCCTGTGACTCGCAAAAGAATTACTAAGCACTCTCATAAATCAGTGAGAAAATAACTTTCCAACTGCCCCAGCATTGTCCCGGGGGCTGGACTGGTGATGTGTGAAGTTGTGGTTGTTTTTTTTGTTTTTTTTTTTGCTGATGTTGTATAAGCTTGGTTTCTTTCATCGTTTGTGGGGCCATCTCGAAGGAAGAGTCCATGCTGCAAAAATAAGAAATTCTGCTTCTTAGTCAACAAATTTTCAGTGCAGTAGTGGTATTACGCAAAAGGAATTTATACTATCCTCAATTGGCAAAAAAATTTGCACATTTGTGTGTTTATCCATATATTGAACATATAACTGCCAACTTTTATAAATTGTACTCCTTGAAATGAAACACCTAGTTTTTGCCAGTACTTCTCATGGAATAACTTTCTTTAGCATTAGCATTAGCATTAGTAGAGGCATTTGATGCAAGAAAGCAAGCTTATGCAGCATCAGCCAAAAAAAAAAAAAAAAAAAAAAAGTAACATAAATAAATAAAAATAACCACTTCCACTTCACCCCTCTGTTCGTTCGAAATACCTGTCCAGCTGAGCCTTAAACTTATTTAGGCTATCAACTTCCACGACAAGGGATGGAAGTCTGTTCCACCCACCAACCACCCGCTGGCTAAAGGCAAATTTCCGCACATCTATCCTACATCTGTCTTTCCTCAATTTGAATTTATGCCCTCTCAGGTGATTTTTCTGAGCTAGAGGAAGAATCCCATCAGCATTGAGCATGCTCAAACCATTCAAGGCTTTGTACACCTCTATCAGATCACCCCGCTGGTACCTAGTTTCCAGACACTGTAATTTGCAAAACTTAAGCCTTTCTTCGTAAGAGAACCCCTTTGTCCCATTCACCAATCTAGTTGCCCTTCTCTGTACTCGTTCCAGCAGCTCTACATCCTTCCTGAAATGAGGCCTCCAGGCCTGTATACAGTACTCTAGGTGTGGCCTGACCATTGCCTTATACAAGGGAATAATCACCTCCTTATCCCTGCTAGAAAAATTCCTATATATCATTGACAATACACCATGAGCTACTCTTGCAGCTCGTCTGCACTGCTCAGAGAACTTCATATCTGCCTGCACCACCACCCCCAGGTCCCTTTCATTCTCTACCACTGTCAGTGTAGTACCACAGAGTTGATACGTTGCTCTGGGGTTGCTGTTTCCCATATGTAGTACTTTACATTTGTCAATGTTAAACTTCATTTGCCACCTCGAAGCCCATCTGCTCAACCTTTCCAAATCCTGTTGCAGCAGCATAGTGTCAGTAGTGTCCTTGACAACCCTGCCAACCTTCGTATCGTCTGCAAACTTGGACATTAAGCCTGATATACCATCATCAATATCATTTATAAATACAGAAAACAATAAAGGCCCCAATACTGAACCCTGAGGGACTCCACTAATAACATTAGTCCACGATGAGCAGTGTCCATTGATTACCACTCTCTGTCTTCTCCCCCTCAACCACCCCTTTATCCATAGCAGCAACTTGCCTCCAATGCCACACTGCTCCAATTTGTGCAGCAGTCTTCCATGTGCAACAGTATCAAAAGCCTTTCTAAGATCCAAGTATATAATATCAAAGTTATTCCCTGCATCCAGTTCTTTTGTGACTGCATCATAGTATCCAATCAAATTGGTCAGGCAAGACTTCCCCTTAACAAAACCATGCTGTGTCCTAGCTATAACTGAAGTCTTGTCTAGATGATCCTGCAGTGCTTCTTTCACCAGTGCCTCCATTAATTTTCCGGGAACAGAAGTTAAACTCACAGGTCTATAATTACTTGTGTCAGCCTTTGATCCCCCTTTGTGAATTGGGGTCACATTTGCACATCTCCAGTCAATGGGTACCTCCCCTGAGTCCAAGGAAGCTCTCATAATTATGGCTAAGGGTTTGCTTACCTCCTTTGCTGCCTCCTTTAATATAACTGGATAGATCCCATCCACCCCAGGTGCCTTTCTTGTGTTTATCTTCAACAATTTCTCCTCCACTTTGCTCTCAGTTATTACAAGATTCTCTAGCTTACTGCTAGAGTTGAATACACCTCTGGCATTCCCCTCGCTGAATAACTCCTCATGTGTGAATGTCGATGCAAAATATTCATTTAGTTTGTTAGCTACCCGAGCAGGGTCATCAACAGTTGACCCATCGATCTCAAGTGGACCAATCTGATTCATCCCCTTCCTTCTAGAGTTTACATAAGTAAAGAACTCTTTGCTGTTTTTCTTCGCATCCCTTGCCAAGGATCTCTCGTAATCTGCCTTCGCCTGCCTAACCTCCTTTGTAACTTGGTTACAGATCAACTTGTATTTATCATAGGCTTCCATGTCACCCATTAATTTATATGTATCCCATGCATTTTTCTTCTCTGCCACATGTCTCATTAGTTCATCTGACAACCATTTAGGCCTAAACCTTGAACAATATTTCTTAGTTGGTATGTAAAGCCTAGTAGCTTCCACAATAAGTTCTTTGAATGCTTCCCATTTTGAATTTGCTGTTGGCAATATCATCAGTTGATCCCACTGTATAGAATTTAAATACTGTCTCAGTCCATTGTAGTCGCCTTTACGAAAGCAATACCCCTTCCCTTTACCCCTAATGGTAGTTACCTCTTTGAGTAACTCCCACTTCAGCACACTGTGATCACTGCCACCAAGTGGTTCATTTATCTGCAGATTCTTAATGCATGAAGAATCACTACTGATAATCAAATCAAGAGTATTACTCCCTCTAGTTGCCTCCCGAACATGCTTTATACAGTTTAAACTCTATAAGGAAGTGGATGAATCAGATTGGTCCACTTAACATAGATGATTCGACTACTGATGACCCTGCTCAAGTAGCTGATAAAATGAATAAGTATTTTGCATCTACATTCACCATGAGGAGTTATTCAAGGAGAGGAATGCCAGAAGTCTATCAAATTCTAACAGGGAGCTAAGTGATTTTGTAATAACTGAGAGCAAAGTGGAGGAGAAATTGTTGAAGTTAAGCATAAAAAAAGGCACCTGGGGCAGATGGAATCTATCCAGTTATATTGAAGGAGGCAGCAAGGGAAGTAAGCAAACCCTTGGCTATAATTATGAGAGCATCCTTAGAGTCAGGGACTCTAAGATTGCTCATCCTTAGAGTCCCTGCACATCCCCATGGATGGAGATATGCAAACGTATCCCCAATTCACAAAAGGATGCAAAGGGTGACACAAATAATTATAGACCTGTTAGTTCGACTTCTGTTCTGGGGAAAATAATGGAGTCATTGGTTAAAGAGGTGATACAGGATCACCTAGACAAGACTGCAGTAAGAATTCACAGTAGGTTTTTTAAGGAGAAGTCTTGTCTGACCAATTTGATTGGATACTACAATGTGATCACAAAGGAACTGGATGCAAAAAATAATTTTGATATTATATACTTGTATTTCAGGAAAGCTTTTGATACTGTTGCACATGGAATACTGCTGTACAAATTGGAGGTATGGCATTAAGGGCAAGTTGCTGCAATGGATAAAGGGATGGTTGAGTAGGATACGGCAGAGAATGGTAATAAATAGACACTGCTTTACATGGACTAATGTTATTAGTGGAGTCCCCCAGGGTCCGTACTGGACCCATTGTTATTTTGTGTATTTATCAATGATATCGACGAAGGTATATAGGCTGAATGTCCAATGTGGATGATACAAGGGTTGGTAGGGTTGTTAATAACAGTAAAGACAGTATGCTACTGCAACAGGATCTGGAAAAGTTAGGCAGATGGGCTTGAGAAGTGGCAACTGAAGTTTAATACTGAAAAATGCAAAGTACTAAAAATGGGTAGCATTTGCAGTACTACTGTGTGGTACTACACTCAGGGAAGTGGAGAATGAAAAAAGGTCTGGAGGTAATTGTGCAGTCAGATATAAAGTTCTCTGAGCAGTGCAGATTGGCTGCCAGAGCAGGTCATGGAGTTTTGTCAATGATATACAGGAATTTTGTCAGCAGAGACAAGGAGGTGATTATCCCATTGTATAAGGAAATGGTCAGGGCACACCTTGAGTACTGCGTACCGGTGTGGAAGCCTCACTTTAGGAAGGATCAGGAGTTGCTAGAACGAGTGTAGAGAGAAGGGCAACAAGATTGGTGAGAGGAACAAAGGTGTGCACTTACAAAGAAAGGCTTAAATTCTGCAAGTTGCAGCATCTGGAGGCACCTGAGAAGTGATCTGATTCAGGTGTATAAGGCCTTGAATGGTTTGAGCAGACTCAATGCTCCTGAGATACTTCCGCTTGCTCAGATTAAGAATCTGAGGGGGGCAAAGATTTCAAATTGAGGAAAAACAGTTGTAGAATAGATGTGCGGAAGTTTGCCTTAAGCAGTGGATAGTTGATTGCTGGAACAGACTTCCATTTGTTGCTGTGGAAGTTGATAGCTTAAATAAATTTAAGGCTGAACTAGACAAACATTTGGAGTGACTAGATGGGTGAAATGGGAAGGGGTTTTTTTTGGCTGATGATGCATAAGCTTGCTTTCTTGCATCTTGCTTTCTTGCAGACAAACACCAATAGATTGACAGTAGCCACTGGCAGAGGTGAAAGAGATTCTTGCACTGCTTCTATTAGAATGAGCAGAAGCCTGAAAAACAAGCTTGATATTTCAGAGACTGCTGGGAGCCATTGCGGTACAAGTAAACACATGGGTTGTGTTAGGGTAGCTAAGAATAGAAACAGGTGCAGGTATACTTACATGTACACCAATGCTAGGAGTTTAGTAAACAAATTTGATGAATTTGAGGTATTGCTCAAAACATCAAAGGCAGATATTGTTGGGATATCAGAGACGTGGTGTCACACAGATATAAGGCATGCAGAACTGAAATTTGGGGAGTACAATGTCTACAGAAAGGAAAGACAGGATAGGAAGGGGGGAGGGGTTATGCTAACAATCTAAATGAGTATTTTGCATCTACATTCACGCATGAGGAGTTATTCAGGAAGGAAAATGATGTAGGTAAAGTAAACATTGGCAGTGAGCTGAATGATTTTGTAATAACTGAGAGGAAAGTGGAGGAGAGATTGTTGAGGATAAACATAAAAAAGGCACCTGGGGTGCATGGGATCTATCCAGTTATATTAAAGGAGGCAGCAAAGGAAGTAAGCAAACCCCTAGCCATAATTATGAGAGCTTCTTTGGACTCAGGGGAGGTACCCATAGACTGGAGATGTGCAAATGTAACCCCAATTCACAAAGGAGGATCAAAGGCTGACACAAGTAATTATAGACCTGTTAGTTTAACTTCTGTTCCAGGTAAATTAATGGAGGCACTGGTTAAAGAAGCACTGCAGGATCATCTAGACAAGAATTCAGTTATAGCTCAGACACAGCACGGTTTTGTTAAGGGCAGGTCTTGCCTGACCAATTCGATTGGATACTATGATGTAGTCACAAAAGAACTGGATGCAGGGAATAACTTTGATATTATATATTTGGATCTTAGAAAGGCTTTTGATAGTGTTGCACATGGAAGACTGCTGCACAAATTGGAACAGTGTGGCATTGGAGGCAAATTGCTGCTATGGATAAGGGGATGGTTGAGTGGCAGAAGACAGAGAGTGGTAATCAATGGACACTGATCAACGTGGACTAATGTTATTAGTGGAGTTCCTCAGGGTTCAGTGTTGGGTCTGTTGTTGTTTTCGGTGTTTATGAATGATATTGATGATGGGATATCAAGTTTAATGTCCAAGTTTGCAGATGATACAAAGGTTGGCAGGGTTGTTAAGGACACTACTGACGCTATGCTGCTGCAACAGGATCTGGAAAGGTTGAACAGATGGGCTGAGAGGTGGCAAATGAAGTTTAACATTGACAAATGTAAAGTACTACATATGGGAAACAGTAACCCCAGAGCAACGTATCAACTCTGCGGTACTACACTGACAGTGTAGTGACAGTCTGCCTGCACAATTACCTGGGGGTAATTGTGCAGGCAGATATGAAGTTCTCTGAGCAGTGCAGACGAGCTGCAAGAGTAGCTCATGGTGTCTTGTCAATGATATACAGGAATTTTTCTAGCAGGGATAAGGAGGTGATTATTCCCTTGTATAAGGCAATGGTTAGGCCACATCTTGAGTACTGTATACAGGTCTGGAGGCCTCATTTCAAGAAGGATGTAGAGCTGCTGGAACGGGTACAGAGAAGGGCAACAAGATTAGTGAATGGAACAAAGGGTTGCTCTTACGAAGAAAGGCTTAAGTTTTGCAAATTACAGAGTCTGGAGACTAGGCACCGGCGAGGTGATCTGATAGAGGTGTATAAGGCTTTGAATGGTTTGAGCATGCTCAATGCCAATGGGATTCTTCATCTTGCTCAGAATAATCACCTCAGAGGGCATAAATTCAAATTGAGGAAGGACGGATGTCAGATAGATGTGCGGAAATTTGCCTTTGGCCAGCGGGTGGTTGGTTGGTGGAACCGACTTCCATCACTTGTTGTTGAAGTTGATAGCCTAAACAAATTTAAAGCTCAACTGGACAGGTATTTCAAAAGAACGGAGGGGTGAAATGGGAGTGGTTTTTTTTTTTTTTTTTTGGCTGATGCTGAATAAGCTTGCTTTCTTGCATCATATGCCTCTACTAATGCTAAATGCTAATGCTAATTAAGAAACACATAAAAACTAAGGAAGTGAAGCCAGTCGACATCGCTAGACAGTGCAGTGTTGAGTCAGTTTGGTGTGACATAAGCATTGGGAGATCAAAACTGAGAGTAGGAGTGTGCTATAGGCCTAATGACTCTGATGAGTATAATAAGAAACTGTACAGGGAAATAGAGTGGGCCAGTAAATCAGAGTCTTATAATGGGAGATTTTAATTTCCCAGATATTGACTGGAATTTGGGGGCTGGTCACTCACACACTAGCAGGGCTTTTGTGGATTTATTGGATGATTGTTTTCTACATCAGCATGTTCGGGAGGCAAATAGAGGGAGTAATACTCTTGATTTGATTATCAGCAGTGATTCTTCATGCATTAAGAATCTGCAGATAAATGAACCACTAGGTGGCAGTGATCACAGTGTGCTGAAGTGGGATTTACTCAAAGAGGTAACTGCCATTAGGAGTAAAGGGAAGGGTTATTGCTTCCGTAAAGGCGACTATGATGGACTGAGACAGTATTTAAATTCTATACAGTGGGACCAACTGATGATGTTACCAACAGCAAATTCAAAATGGAAAGCATTCAAAGAACTTATCTTGGAAGCTACTAGGCTTTACATACCAACTAAGAAATATTGTTCAAGGTTTAGGCCAAAATGGATGTCAGATGACCTAATGAGGCATATGACAGAGAAGAAAAATGCATGGGATACTTACAAATTAACACATGACACAAAAGCCTATGATAGATACAAGTTGATATGCAACCAAGTTACAAAGGAGGTTAGGCAGGCGAAGGCAGATTACAAGAAATCTTTGGCAAGGGATGCAAAGAAAAACAGCAAAGAGTTCTTTACTTATGTAAACTCTAGAAGGAAGGGGATGAATCAGATTGGTCCACTTGATATTGATGGGTCAACTGTTGATGACCCTGCTCAGGTAGCTAACAAACTAAATGAATATTTTGCATCGACATTCACACATGAGGAGTTATTCAGCGAGGGGAATGCCAGAGGTGTATTCAACTCTAGCAGTAAGCTACAGAATCTTGAAATAACTGGGAGTAAAGGGGAGGAGAAATTGTTGAAGATAAACACAAGAAAGGCACCTGGGGTGGATGGGATCTATCCAGTTATATTAAAGGAGGCAGCAAAGGAAGTAAGCAAACCCTTAGCCATAATTATGAGAGCTTCCTTGGACTCAGGGGAGGTACCCATAGACTGGACATGTGCAAATGTGACCCCAATTCACAAAGGAGGATCAAAGGCTGACACAAGTAATTATAGACGTGTGAGCTTAACTTCTGTTCCAGGAAAATTAATGGAGCCACTGGTTAAAGAAGCACTGCAGGATCATTTAGACAAGACTTCAGTTATAGCTCGGACACAGCATGGTTTTGTTAAGGGGAAGTCTTGCCTGACCAATTTGATTGGATACTATGATGCAGTCACAAAAGAACTCGATGCAGGGAATAGCTTTGATATTATATACTTGGATCTTAGAAAGGCTTTTGATACTGTTGCACATGGAAGACTGCTACACAAATTGGAGCAGTGTGACATTGGAGGCAAATTGCTGCTATGGATAAAGGAGTGGTTGAGGGGGAGAAGACAGAGAGTGGTAATCAATGGACACTGCTCTTCGTGGACTAATGTTATTAGTGGAGTCCCTCAGGGCTCAGTGTTGGGTCCATTATTGTTTTCTGTATTTATAAATGATATTGATGATGGTATATCAAGCTTAATGTCCAAGTTTGCAGACGATACAAAGGTTGGCAGGGTTGTCAAGGACAACCCTGCCAACCTTTGTATTGTCAGCAGCATAGTGTCAACCTTTGTTGACACTATGCTGCTGCAACAGGATCTGGAAAGGTTGAGCAGATGGGCTGAGAGGTGGCAAATGAAGTTTAACATTGACAAATGTTAAGTAGTACACATGGGAAACAGCAACCCCAGAGCAATGTATCAACTCTGTGGTACTACACTGACAGTGGTAGAGAATGAAAGGGACTTGGGGGTGGTTGTGCAGGCAGATATGAAGTTCTCTGAGCAGTGCAGACAGGCTGCAAGAGTAGCTCATGGAGTATTGTCAATGATATACAGGAATTTTTCCAGCAGGGATAAGGAGGTGATTATTCCCTTGTATAAGGCAATGGTCAGGCCACACCTAGAGTACTGTATACAGGTCTACAGGCGTCATTTCAAGAAGGATGTAGAGCTGCTGGAACAAGTACAGAGAAGGGCAACAAGGTTAGTGAATGGAACAAAGGGTTGCTCTTACGAAGAAAGGCTTAAGTTTTGAAAATTGCAGTGTCTGGATACTAGGCACCGGCGAGGTGATCTGATAGAGGTGCATAAAGCCTTGAATGGTTTGAGCATTCTCAATGCTGATGGGATTCTTCCTCTTGTTCAGAATAATCACCTGAGAGGGCATAAATTCAAATTGAGGAAAAACAGGTGTAGGATAGATGTGCGGAAATTTGCCTTTAGCCAGCGGGTGGTTGGTTGGTGGAACAGACTTTCATCCCTTGTCGTGGAGGTTGATAGCCTAAATAAGTTTAAGGCTCAGCTGGACAGGTATTTTGAAGGAACGGAGGGGTGAAGTGGCAGTGGGTTTTTTTTTTTTTTTTTTGGCTGATGCTGCATAAGCTTGCTTTCTTGCATCAAATGCCTCTACTAATGCTAATGCTAATCATATGCCTTAACTAATGCTGATGCTAAATCACAAATCAGAAGACAAAGAGATCCAGCTTTAGTTAGAACACTGAAACTATGTTCTGGCACTTTCTGAATGGCATTTACAGACTATTTTTCTAAATTTATGATAACTAATTACATGCTGTATGCAGCAGTGGATAAAGTACACACATTAACACAAAATCCATTAACCGTATTTTAAAATTCTTTGATAATCTCCCCCCTAGTTCGGTTCAATTACATAACACTGGCTACTCAAAATATTTATGCCACTTGTTGACATTGACTATACATTAGTACCATGCCAATTT
Source organism: Mastigoproctus giganteus (assembly GCF_048544385.1). Lineage (NCBI taxonomy): Eukaryota > Metazoa > Arthropoda > Arachnida > Uropygi > Thelyphonidae > Mastigoproctus > Mastigoproctus giganteus. The sequence goes on along the minus strand of NC_143582.1, from coordinate 72,166,276 downwards.
ACACAAATCAACCACTACAGCAAAAAACATTGAAGGTTCTTCAAAAAAAATTCTTTAAAAAAAATGAAACATGTACATATTTATAGTAACCTACCTAACTTCCTTTTAACAACACCATAACCAGCAAATACAGTAACAATGATGGTTCATTAAACTCCAACTGAGTTAATGCTAATTAAACAAACTCAATGAAATGAAGATATTAAAAGCTAAATCTTTATTAAAAATATTGGTATTGCTGTTGGCAAAATGATGCAAGGAAGTGAAGTTTATACCATATCAGCTGAAAGAGGTTTTAAACATACTTGTTTAAACTTATAATACATAAAGTACAGAAAACCAAAAACATAAACTTTGTACTTTTTTCTTCTTCTTGATATAATGTCACAAAAATGTTTTTTGTCTTAACATAAAAGATATTTCTTGGCTAAATGCCTCAGAGTACGAAGGAGTTTACTTATGTATGGGAAATGCGCACATTTAATTTCTACTACCAAGGTAGTTTTATTGTATCGTTTTAATTATATCTCATATTGTAAATACTTTCACAACGAGTTGCCATGGTATTGTACTATCTTGAATAAGTAACATTTCATCTATAAAGAAGACTATTGTTACTTATTCTCGGTGGATACCGCCACCCAGATGACACTGTTTCAAGGCTTTTCGGCTCCTCTTCGGTGGGTGGTTAGGGACTCTGTTGTTGCAATAGTGACAACCCAATTATGAAGGCATGGTTTAATCTAAAAGATACTTCTTCGCTAAATTCCTCAGAGTATGAAGGAGTTTAGGGTACCTACTGAAGGGGGGGCAAAAAGTCTTGAAATGGTGTCTTCTGGGTGGTGATATTCGCAGAAAATAAGTAACAATAGTCTTCTCCATAGGTGAAGCAGTACTTATTTGAGGTAGTGCAATACCGTGGGAACTCATCGTGAAGATATTGACAATATGAGATGTAATTAAAACCAGTGCTTTTTGTAATATTCCATAAATTTATTTGTATGTTTACCTACTTTTCAAATAAGCTTAAAGTTATTTAACTAAATTTGCAACTCACTGTCTATTGTTAAGATATCTTCTATATAAAACTTTATAATCATTTTTATAATTCTAAATGAATCAGTCAGACCTCTGTTTAACGAACTCCTTTTAGAGCAAAGTTTTTTTGAATCCCCTTGAAAATTACATTTAAAATAGTTTCAGTTGAGCAAACAAAATTTTCATATAACGAATGGCTTAGGAGAGACTTAACTGAGTACACATTGTTCGCACTTCTGACCTTCAGCCAATTTAGAAAATTAGTGCTGCTGCTAAGCAAGAATTGAGAGGGCTAAAGGGATTACCATTCTACAATGGTAATCCCTTTACAAGGGTAGCTGGTAAAACCTATCCGACCACCAGTCCTCCATACGGAGAAGTCGCACTGGTCAAAGTGAGCAGATCAAGGGGTATTCCCAATGGGCTCTGGTTCACCTTCTACTGCGGTGATGTCCAACCTTTTCTCGTACCAAGGGGTTTTGAATTCTTGAATTCTTTCCCTGGACGAATTCAAAGTTATAATTCTTTCAGGGCCGCACTGAGTGATTCGAGAAAAATTAGTGCGTTACATTTTCCATGAAATGTTGGCATTTGGTGAGAATGAAGTTAGATAATTGTGAATTAGGCTTCAGTTAAAGGAAAGAGATATAATTCATCCATTTCGGGAATACCTAATCAAAAGGACAGTTTTCGGAAAAATTGAAGAGCATTTGATGAACGCTCTGAGTATGACACCAATTTCATTGAGTGAATGTGAATGAGGATTTTCACAAATGAATCTGATCTTCAGCCCAACCAGAGCTTCGTTGATGACAAAAACAATTTTTTCACTACTATTTCTTAATTAAAATTGTAGGCCCACTGCTGACACGCTTCGATGCTGCAAATATGGCGATTCGTGGCTGCTTTGGAAATGTCATTCAGCAACTGACACAAACAATAAGAAGTCAGCGTAGTGTGTTGGATGAGAACTGAATAAAAATTTGGAATATTCTATAAAAACTTTATTATGAAATTATTTTTACTTATTTTTTTAATAATTTTTACTTTTTTTTTTACTTATTACTTATTTTTTAAACATTTACTTATTTTTTATATACTTGAATAATAAATTTATGCTTAATAAACTGTGTGTTAATATACTTTATTTGTTGTTCTTATTCCAAAAACATTACTACTAAGTAACAATATCAGAAATAATTTTTTAGAGTACTGTATTTTTCATGTCCTTTTAATTTTAAATTTTTCCTGATAGCAAAGAATGAGTACCGGCACCTATTTTTTTTACAAAAAAAGCACTGATTAAAACAATGCAATAAAACTAGCTTGGTAGCAGAAATGATGCATGTGCATTACCCATGCATAAATAAACTCCTTCATGTTTTAACACAGTGACAATATCACTTTTCCTGCAATGTGTTAATGTCACATCAGTGACAACCACAAACCTAATTTTGACTTCAAAATACAGGGGATCTTAGCTGTATATACACACCTCTAAATTCTTGAAAATAATACTTGCTTTTTCCCCTTGACACTGCATTTGAAGTAACCATAGCAACTTGTGACATTAAAACTGTTTATAAGCTATGCCCTCACTTTTTTCATAAATCTGCAAGATACTAAAGATGAACAATAAAAGCAATGAACAAGTGGTAAGACATTATGTGGCAAAGAACACTTTAAATGAAAAATAAATAACCCATTGTCCACATATTAAAATGAAAAATTAGATGTCGGGCAGAGCATATTTATGGACAATTATTACAATAGCTATGAACTCGCTAAGTGTCTTGCTGACAGACAAACCCATTGTACTGGGACAATCAGAAGTAATAGGAAAACATTTCCGAAAGAGGTTCGAGAAAAAAAGATGAAGAAAGGGGAAACTTTATCAAGGTGTGCCCGTGGTGTAATGATTGCTAAGTGGAAGGACAGAAGAGATATCAGTTACATATCTACAGAATACCAAAATGATATGGTGGAAATACGGAACAAACGAGGCAAACTGAATCAAAACCACTGCCTAGAATTGAGTATAATAGGTTTATGTCAGGCACTGACAAGCAAGATAAAATGCTTGCCTATTATCCTTGTGAAAGGAAAACCATTAGGTGGCCTACAAAAATATTTATGCATATTTTACAACTAATAATGATCAATGCACACCATATCTATAATAAATATTCACATAACAAGATGCAACTTTATGACTTCCATTTATCAGTGATCAGATCTTTATTGAAACAGCCATCTGATCTCCCTCATACTGTGCATGATGTACCTGAACTGGAACATGTGCTCAAACCGCGGGAAGAAAGAAAAGGTGGAAAGATATTGAGGAAGCAATGCAAACGTTGCTATTCCGAAGGGAAACATAAGGATACAATCTATATCTGCAGTGTTTGTGAAGGATCACCCGCTATTGCTTAGATTGTGCAAACATTATACATAAGTAACATTCTTACACATAGTATTTGTAATCTGTATTTGTTTGGTATGAAATAAAATGTATTTCTTAAATGTTACCATGTTTTTTGCTTTATTATTTACATACTACATTATTATGTTTTTGTGTCACGCGCCAGAGCATGATGCAGCATTTAAAGCTAAATTTGACCTCCAGTGCCTATTACGTGCTGGCACGTGAATCTCAAAATCTTTTGCAAACTGCTTATATACGACTCTTGAATATTGATATGGTATACCTAACAATCCCTTATTACCAATTTTCAAGCTTTTTCGTTATGGAAACAGTCGGCTTCTGGCGACAGTCTTCTCCTTCTATGCCATGCTATTGATGATAGCATGCTGACTCATGACCAGCAGCGAACGTGTTAATATAAAAAAATGAATAAATGAAAGATTTAAAAATAAATGAAATAAATGAAAAATCAATGAAAAAATGAATAATAGGATAAATATTTTAATAAAATTTTAATAACTAAGCTTTTTTTTTTTTACCTCAGATATAGTATCCAGTATTTTATTCATATTTTCTCTACGTTTTGATTTTGCTTTTTCCATAGATTCCATCTTGACAAGAACAGCATCAATCTTAGATACAATACTCCCAATCGAGTGCTCCATGCGATCTACCCTTCGCGACAGCCTACAAAACAGAGATAGAGAGAAAATTAATATAGAAAGATTAAGGGAATTTCCATTCTCTTAAAATTTGTATGTTATATACACTTCCACATAAGTAAGTAGCTTTTTCTGCTTTTAACTGAATCAAAACTGAAATAATAAATATCCTTACACATTGAAATCATCCAGGGATACTCCACTGTTGATATGTCCAGGAGGAATAGCTGACACAGGACGACTTGCATCCGAGGGCATCATACTTTGCTCTCTTTGAATCTCATTATCTAATTCCATCCTCTGGCCTTCCAAGTCTAGATACATTTGGTTAATTTCTTGTTCATCTAGTTCTCTGTTCCCATCAAGATCATACTTAGCAAATAACATTTCAATCTCCATTTCTGTCAAGCCTCGACTAGTAACAAAAATTGGTTTGAAATAAGATAGATATGCTAATATGTTATTATAAGATTACAAATATATTATTTTTAGAGTATGATCTTAAACAATGACTCAAACATGGCAACAATTAATAAAAACAGCTTTCTCCTTCTTTGTTAAGTAACTAAGATGACGAAAGTCACTACTTGATTAAAAAGGTATTGTAGATATATTATGGACCTTAAAAGTTAATCAAGTATGTTTGTTAGACAATTTAATAGCACTTACTTTATATATATATATATTCAATTTTATTCAAATTTTAAGATAAGCACCAGTATTACATGCAGCCTCCGTAGCCAAGTGGTCAGGAGCGGTAGTGCAATAGCACACACTCTTTGAGTAGACCGGGGTTCAAGCCCCTGACTGCTAAATACAGTCAATCTGCCAACCCGCACTGGACCGGCGTGGCAGATTATGGTCCATTTCCTTCAGCATGAATTGTTGAGGAGGCTTCCATCCTGCAGTGGGTTGATAATGGCTGCAGTTAACTTTTTTTTTTTATTTTATTGTCAACAACCTTTCTCAATCTAATTATTACATTTTCCACTGAAACACATTTTAAAGGAATTCTTTGGACTTTGTGAAATGAATATTTTGTACCACCTTAATGTTTTCATCTGACAGAGAAGTAGGTCTTCTGGTACACTTTCCAGCAGCTCCAGATTCTACTGTCATCAGCTTTTGGTGGCAACCTTGAATGGTTTTAGGATTCAATGTTATTCTTTCTTCATTTGGCTCATCTACATCTCTTGTATGTTATCAATCACCATACTATTGATCTGTCTGCAATATTTGTCTACAGTTAATGCTATACTGCCTAGCCATTACTTAGCTAAAACAAAATTGTAGTACATGACATTAAATAGTATCAAATACTCCAACATAATTTAAATAAATATTCTATATTGTAATTTTAAAAAGAAGTAATGACTTTCCATTCACCCTGTATACAAGCATTTGGATAATGACACAAATAAGCATCCAAGGATGCTTATTTGATTAGCTAAGCATAAAAGAAGGGGAAATATTTTACATTACTGTCCATAATTTAATGAAATATACATTCAATGTACACTGGTGTTGAAAGAAAGTGCATCACCTAGGAATTTAACATTTCTAACCCTTTTTCAGGATGGTATGTTACATTAATGACTAGTATCACAAATAGAAATATAAACAAAAGATATTTATTAATAGTTAAGGCAAAGCTAAGTAATATTTGACAGGTGCTCTCAAAATATTCCAAAATGAGCATTTGGAACCTTTATACAACAGTTTTGGTAAACACAACAATTATGGCTGAAATGTTATCAGAAGCTCTCAATTTGCTTCAAACAAAATGAAAAGTTCACCAGGTGCAAACTAATATTTAGTTGAACCGCCTCTGGTCCTGATGACAGCAGCACACCGTCAACGCATTGACAAGATCAATTTATGAAGATAATCAACTGATAGTTCATGGTTCCAAACATGAATTATGGCTTCCTGAAGTTCATGAATGGTCTTTGGTTTCTTTTTGGCAACTGCAGATTCCACACGACGCCAACAGTTCTCTATAGGATCCGGGCTGTTTCCTGCCCATCTAAGAGTTGTAATGGACCATTCTTCCAACCATTTTTTCACCTGTAACAAATGTAAACACATTACTGTTGAACCTCTAATGCAGAAATGAAGCTAAAGTAACCATAGAAGTGCCTACTTATTTTCGCCCAATGATAAGGAGCAGAGTCATCCTGAAAGATGCAGTTACTTGGCAAGTTGAAATGGTGTCTAATGGTTGGCAACAATTTGACTTCCAATATAGCCAGGTATCCATTTGCATTTACGGAACCTTTTATAAACTGCAGGTGACCTACTCTGCGATACACCCCCATATCATTTGGCAGGTAGGAAATTTCACTGTAGACACCATACAGTCTGGATGGTATTCTTCACCACATCTACGGTGAATCGTTTGTCTCCCATCAGAGCCATGCAAGTTGAATTTCTTCTCATCCGAGAAAATAACTGACTTCCACTGCTTGGGGGATCCATTTGATATGCTCCTTACACCAAATTAATTGGGCCATTTTCATTTTTTGTGTGAGGAGGGGCTTCTTAGGACGACGGGCTACAGGTCCATTTTTGAAGAGGAATCTTCTGACTTTTACTGCATTGCTACCACTCCTGTATGTTCTTTCCATTCTCTTTTCAGCTCAGATGAAGAAGCTTTACGGTTTTTAAGGCATAAGAGCTTCAAAACGCGGTCCTGTTTTGGCATAGAGGCTCGTTTGCTTTCTTTTTTTCTATCAGTAGAACCAGTATTCTTGAGTTTTGAAAGAAATCTACTCACTGTCGACCGAACAGATTACACTCTATAAGCAATATGACGGGAAGAACATAACGCAATATAGCCAAAGCAGCTTTTGCGCCAAGAAACTAAAAACAAAACAAAACAAACAAATGGGAAGAACATCCTTCCTCACATAAAGCAACAATAGCACTCTTCCTTCGTGGCATCAACTGTATGTAACTCGCCATTCTGACATAAGCAAGGAATGGTAAATAAATTTGATGAATTTGAGGTATTGCTCAAAACATCAAAGGCAGATATTGTTGGGATATCAGAGACGTGGTGTCACACAGATATAAGTAATGCGGAACTGGAATTTGGGGGAATACAAGGTGTATAGAAAGGATAGACAGGACACGAGGGGAGGAGGGGTTATGCTATTAATTAAGAAACACATAAAGTCCAAGGAAGTGAAGCCAGTTGACATCGATGGACAGGGCAGTGTCGAGTCAGTTTGGTGTGACATAAGCATAGGGAAATCAAAATTGAGAGTAGGAGTGTGCTATAGGTCTAATGACTCTGATGAGTATAATAAGATATCGTACAGGGAAATAGAGTGGGCCAGTAAATCAGAGAGTCTTATAATGGGGGATTTTAATTTCCCAGATATTGACTGGAATTTGTGGGTTGGTCACTCGCACACTACCAAGGCTTATGTGGATTTATTGGATGATTGTTTTCTACATCAGCATGTTCGTGAGGCAACAAGAGGGAGCAATACTCTTGATCTGATTATCAGTAGTGATTCTTCATGCATTAAGAATCTGCAGATAAATGAACCACTAGGTGGCAGTGATCACAGTGTGTTGAAGTGGGATTTACTCAAGGAGGTAACTACCATCAGAGGTAAAGGGAAGGGTTTTTGTTTTCGTAAAGGCGACTATGATGGTCTGAGACAGTATTTAAATTCTATACAGTGGGACCAACTGATGATGTTACCAACAGCAAACTCAAAATGGGAAGCATTCAAGGAACTAATCTTGGAGGCTACCAGGCTTTACATACCAACCAAGAAATATTGTTCAAGGTTTAGGCCTAAATGGTTGTCAGATGAACTAATGAGACGTGGCAGAGAAGAAAAATGCATGGGATACATACAAATTAATGGATGACATGGAAGCCTATGATAGATATAAGTTGGTCTGTAACCAAGTCACAAAGGAGATTAGGCAGGCAAAGGCAGACTACGAAAAATCCTTGGCAAAGGATGCAAAGAAAAACAGAAAAGAGTTCTTTACATATTTAAACTCAAGAAGGAAAGGGATGAATCAGATTGGTCCACTGGATATTGATGGTTCAACAGTTGAGGATCCTGCTCAGGTGGCTAACAATCTAAACGAGTATTTTGCATCTACATTCACGCATGAGGAGTTATTCAGGAAGGAGAATGATGTAGGTAAAGTAAACACTGGCAGTGAGCTGGATGATTTTGTAATAACTGAGAGGAAAGTGGAGGAGAGATTGTTGAGGATAAACATAAAAAAGGCACCTGGGGTGCATGGGATCTATCCAGTTATATTAAAGGAGGCAGCAAAGGAAGTAAGCAAACCCCTAGCCATAATTATGAGAGCTTCTTTGGACTCAGGGGAGGTACCCATAGACTGGAGATGTGCAAATGTAACCCCAATTCACAAAGGAGGATCAAAGGCTGACACAAGTAATTATAGACCTGTTAGTTTAACTTCTGTTCCAGGTAAATTAATGGAGGCACTGGTTAAAGAAGCACTGCAGGATCATCTAGACAAGAATTCAGTTATAGCTCAGACACAGCACGGTTTTGTTAAGGGCAGGTCTTGCCTGACCAATTCGATTGGATACTATGATGTAGTCACAAAAGAACTGGATGCAGGGAATAACTTTGATATTATATATTTGGATCTTAGAAAGGCTTTTGATAGTGTTGCACATGGAAGACTGCTGCACAAATTGGAACAGTGTGGCATTGGAGGCAAATTGCTGCTATGGATAAGGGGATGGTTGAGTGGCAGAAGACAGAGAGTGGTAATCAATGGACACTGATCAACGTGGACTAATGTTATTAGTGGAGTTCCTCAGGGTTCAGTGTTGGGTCTGTTGTTGTTTTCGGTGTTTATGAATGATATTGATGATGGGATATCAAGTTTAATGTCCAAGTTTGCAGATGATAGAAAGGTTGGCAGGGTTGTTAAGGACACTACTGACGCTATGCTGCTGCAACAGGATCTGGAAAGGTTGAACAGATGGGCTGAGAGGTGGCAAATGAAGTTTAACATTGACAAATGTAAAGTACTACATATGGGAAACAGTAACCCCAGAGCAACGTATCAACTCTGCGGTACTACACTGACAGTGTAGTGACAGTCTGCCTGCACAATTACCTGGGGGTAATTGTGCAGGCAGATATGAAGTTCTCTGAGCAGTGCAGACGAGCTGCAAGAGTAGCTCATGGTGTCTTGTCAATGATATACAGGAATTTTTCTAGCAGGGATAAGGAGGTGATTATTCCCTTGTATAAGGCAATGGTTAGGCCACATCTTGAGTACTGTATACAGGTCTGGAGGCCTCATTTCAAGAAGGATGTAGAACTGCTGGAACGGGTACAGAGAAGGGCAACAAGATTAGTGAATGGAACAAAGGGTTGCTCTTACGAAGAAAAGCTTAAGTTTTGCAAATTACAGAGTCTGGAGACTAGGCACCGGCGAGGTGATCTGATAGAGGTGTATAAGGCTTTGAATGGTTTGAGCATGCTCAATGCCAATGGGATTCTTCATCTTGCTCAGAATAATCACCTCAGAGGGCATAAATTCAAATTGAGGAAGGACGGATGTCAGATAGATGTGCGGAAATTTGCCTTTGGCCAGCGGGTGGTTGGTTGGTGGAACCGACTTCCATCACTTGTTTTTGAAGTTGATAGCCTAAACAAATTTAAAGCTCAACTGGACAGGTATTTCGAACGAACAAAGGGGTGAAATGGGAGTGGGGTTTTTTTTTTTTTTTTTTTTTTTTTCGGCTGATGCTGAATAAGCTTGCTTTCTTGCATCATATGCCTCTACTAATGCTAATGACTGCAACTCTGGCAGGGTGTGCTTATATAGCTGAAAGTAACAGCTGATGCAATATTACATCATCACCTACACATGTCGATCTTATCTGATGCAAACTGTAAGAAATATTGCCATATAAACGTTATATTGGATGACAATTACAATTTTAAGGGGTGATGCACTTAATTATATATATATACATAATGTCCAGTCAATGGAAGACCATTAAAATAGTCGGAGAAAGAACTGAACCTTTGAGAACACCAGCATTAGTGGAAAAGTTAAAAGACAGAGAGCCGACTACCATCAACTGCAGTGAGTGGTCAGAGAAAAAACTGGATACCCAATTATAGAAAACGCCATCAATCCAAAAGATGGAATCTTATTTAGAATACCTTTATGCCAAACACGATCAAAAGCTTTTGAAATGTCAAGAGCAACTACTTCAGCTTCACTGAATTCGTCCATTGATGGATAACATAAGCCAGTATATCACTTATCACCAGTGGATTGATACTGAAGGAATTTGTACTGGTGCTCATTGATCAGATGGAAGGTTTCTAGATAGTTCAGAAACTGGTGGTTAATGGATTTCTCCATTACTTTAGAAACAGTAGAAGTGCAATTGGATGGGAAGATTTTGTCATTCTATTCAGGAACTGGATATTCACACTTAATTCCCAAAAATTGCAACCTAAAGAAATTCAAGTCTAATGTCAATGAGTATCCTTTGTCTTCTTAACCTACGATCCATATACAGTACAAAGTACTATGTCTGGGCTTTAAAAAAAATAATAATAATAAATAAATAAATCATTTAGGTTTCACACAGGTGTCCAGTTTCCAGATGCTGCAATTTTCAAAACTAGAGTGATTTATTCTTCTTTGGTAATCAACTTCCAAAATGGAGGTGTCAGGTTTAACTGATATAGCAAATTCCTCAGCAATAACCAGGAGTAATGATCTCAGTAAATGAATGTGAGGCTCATTTGACAAACAACTGGCATAGCATTTAAAAGGAACAAGCAAAATCCTTTATTCAAGCCAAAAAAGAGGAATATGATCGGACTTCCTTCATGTTCAAGAATAATCTGCCTAAAGTAATTTAGCTTAGATTTAGGACTGCTTTCCCCAAATGTTTGTAATATATTTCTTTTTCTTGAGTAGTTAATAGTTTGCTTTCTTTTGAAACTTCTTTTGAATTATGAACTAGATTCTAACATGGGCTATTACCACTCACTAGTGACCACTTGTTTACTTTTCAATTTACTCTGAAAAATGTTCTTATGGCATTTCTCATCACTTCTAACCTCTTCTTTAAATACAGTTGTCATAGGATGCCACTGTTCTACCAGTTTAGTTAAATATTTATTCAAAGATAGCCAACATTTAGTCAAAGATAGTGTAAGTGAAGCTGTTTAATTCAGAATCATACGTGTTGTGTTTTTGAAACCAAACACAATTTCAGCAATGTCAGGACCGTTGTCTACTCAGTCCACACAGCAAAAACAAATACCTTTCAACAAAAGTGCTTTCTTTGGTTTCTCCACTGAAAAGTCTAGAAATCTCTGTTAGTTACTGTGAAAACAGGATGCAGGATCAAGTTTAGTCTACTTTTGATAATTATATGCAGATTGAAAAAAAAAAAAGAATTTAAAATTAGCAGCATCTCTTGTATCCAATTATTGAAGAGCACCGGCTTTACACTTTATGGTTGCACCTGCACTTGTTAAACTTCCTGGATTCACATTATTGACACATACAATAGTTGAAGCATGTGGGTTTTTCAATTTAGATTAATGTCTGTTATGGCAGTTCTGCTTGATGATAGTGACAGTAGGTGATAACAAAAGATGTCTACAGCACTGCAGAGGGAGTTTTATTTTAAAAAAATTAATTAAAAGTATGTTGTTAATAAAAAAAAATGGATTTTTTCGCAGTTGTCTTCATAATAGCTTTATAATATAAAGCTGTTATGAATTTATAAAATAAAGGTGATATTAGAAAGTGAACAATTTTGAGCAATTTCTTAGCAATTTTTAAGGTTAATAAATGGGATTACTATTCTGAATGCACATGCCATTCTCCAAAAATATTGGCATGCATGTCGCAGAGATAAATATAACTTTCACTTTACTACTTCTTTCTAGATAGTAGTAAATATCCATCAAACATTTATCCGCTTTTACAGGAAGGCATGCACTCCTTTTCAGCACACAAATTAATAAAATAGCAAGGGCAGCCTTGTTACCTCATTAATTTGTGAGTGCTCAATCTTCTCTTTTAATATCCTGGCTATTCCAATTTTAGGGGGCCTGCCATAACAGACATTATGAACACTATGTACAAGACAGTTTTATAGAGGAATCCCACATTCTTTCATACTTTTCAATCTTTATAAATCAAAAATGGTACATTTTCAGAGCCATCATTACCTCTTCTTTCCCTCTCTGTGCAATTTCACTAATGCTGCCTCCTATTTTTGTTTTTCCACAACCAATTTTTCTGCAATTTCAGCATCAGGAAACATATGTGAACAATATGCCTGCATGATTAGCATCCAGAGTCAGATTTACAATTTGAACTAGTACATATAAGCTAAACAAGTTACAGTTTGGGCCTAACAGTACAAGGGTTTCTTTAAAAAATCCTTTTTTAATATTGTCACAGGTGAACTGTAAACATCATACAAAATTACGATAATTTTTGTTATGGTTTTGACTATCATTGTGAACTGCTAATCAGTTGTTATTACTTGCTGATGAAAAAAATTGTGTGGCCTTTTGAGTTCAGGTGCGGCAGTGCATGTATTGGCCGAGCTGATCCCAGAATATACTTATCACGAGTGTGGTATGCCAAGTATACGCAAAATCGAGTTAATTGCAAATGTGAGTATCGGTGTTGTCAACTGGAGCAAAATTTCCCTTTTTGTGAGAAATTTATATCCTAAGAGGAAAAAAGGGAAACTGATTCCATGGTATGAGGCCCTTCCCCTCCACTATTTGGTAGATGGGAAAGGGCCTCATAGATGTTATAGCTTAGGGCCACAACAAGTTTAAATCTGGCCTGTTAACAACCCAGAGGTAGATTATGCTCTACGATAAACAGTAGAAATAATCATTTAGTACATAAGCTTGTATTATAGTCACAGTGGAAGTTCGACATCTATTTTTGCATTTCTTTCTATATAGTGCATATTGTCTTTGTGCTTATTTATTTGTAAACATTTGATTACAATGCCCTTCTCACCACTTGAAATTAAAAATCACATCTACATACAGCATAAAAAGTACACATTACTTTTTCCAAATTTTATGATACATGGAAAATCTTACATATATGCCTTCTGAAATTCCATCTTTATTTAGCCTTACTGGAGGACATTTTTAATTAGCTTTGCACACTCACATACACACAAAATATGATGATCACTGCACACACAAGTATCAGAGAATAAGGCAAAGTGTTTACCAATATTCCATACATTTCATGCAATGTTGACTTACATCCGATGGCCAGTTTGTTACTGAAAATAAGCAGTAACTTGAAGGATTTTTAAAAAAATTTCTGAATTTAATTTAACAACAAAACCGTAGCTTACTATTTTTTTGTGAAAAAGATGGGGAAAAACTGTTTTATGAAAATGAGATGAATGGATCGAAAGAAGTCAAAAAGACAAATTCTTAATTGTAAATCAGGAGAGTTGGCAGGTATGTAATTATATAATAGATAGTTCTTTTTGGTTTTATTTTTATAAACGTGTTATAAATAAAATTAACCTTAATAATAATTTAAGCTAATAGAAAATTAGCCAGTCTGCCCATCCCAAGATACTTACGACTTCAGCTGTTGACGTGCCTCATCAAAGGATAATTTTCGGTTTGTCATTCCATTAGCTACTTTAAGGGCACTTTGTATATCCATAATTTTATCTCTTTTTCCCAGTTTGCTCAGCATGTTGTTATAACCCTAAACAAAAAAATATAATTATGAAAACTCAATTCTTACTTTAATATATTTTTTATTCAAGTGCAATAGATGGATCTTTTTGTTGATTTTCCATCTGTTTTATCTATGTATTTTTTTCTAAAACATTTGGGAGATTTCTAGAGTATTCAGGAGCTTTCTACAACACTCAAGAATGTTCTGGAGCATTCTAGAATATTTTCACGTGTGGATTATTATTTATTTGTTATTTGGTTTTTAGGAGCATTAGCAACTAAGGCCATATTGCTCTGCGGATATGCGGTGGTCATTCCCTGACCTTTCCGCATCCTCCGTATTTGGTGGTCATGGGCTCGAACCCTGGTCTAATCAAGAAGTGTGTGCTACGCACTGCTGCTCCTGCCCACCTGGCTACAGAGGCACCTCATGTGTGGAAGAAAGATCAAGAGGTTTCTGGAAGGTTCTAGAACTATTGACAGAGTCCTCTAGAAACATTGTGAGCCTTCTAGAAACTTCTCTACTGGTATATATATATGAGTGGGTTCCGCACCAAGCAAGCATTTTTGTATTTCAAAAAGTGTGTGCGCTTCAGAGAGCGAGTGGTGAACAAAGTGAACAAGTGTTTTAGTGAATTGCTGTTTGTAAACAAGTGTTGTCTACATAAGGAAATTGTGAACTATGTTTAAATATGCCAGGAACCTTGAGACCACATAAACGATTGTTACTTTTGCATGAGAAAGCTCATGCAAAAGTAACAATATTTCTTGCTTTTCTGGGAAATTCTCTAAAGCTGGTTCCTCACAATGATACAATGTCAGTGCCAAAGCTACAGGAAACATGCACTAGACTGATTCAGGATTGGAAAAAAGGAGCCTCCAGAAGATGTAGAACCCAGAATGAGTACAGATCCAGACTTTTCAACTGTTGATACTGCAAAGCTGCATCTAATCATTCAGGCAGAATTGAATGATTCGGTCAGAGATTTGGACCTCTCTAAAACCAAGGCTAGGATCACAGTTTCAGCAGTGAAACTGTGATCATTCACTAGGATCACAGTTTCAGCAGTGGAGCCTTCTAGAAAAGGGGTGTCAAGGTGTCTTTTTATAGGAAGATGGAATCAAGTAGGGAAAATGGACGTTACTATCCCTTTACATAAGATGATGGCATGGCTGCATTTAGAATATTTTGTTCAAGTCAAGAGGCCAACCTTGAAGAAAAACAGAACTTCCAGAAAGGATTCAAAGGGCAACCAGTTTGGTGGGGATATAAACTGATGGCCATATGAAGAACAGTGTGAAATGCAAAGCTTGTCAACTAATCTTGGTGGGGGAGACTTGGTGGAGATATAAGGTCCTGAAGGAAGTCAGTAAAATGAATGAGGGAAGCATATTTTCATGTAGAAGAGAGGAGAACCAGAGAGGTGCAAATACAGAATGCTGGAGAGTAAAGAAGGCTGGACCTCATGAAGTTTACTTTCAGGAAGGTTCTAGAACTATTGACAGAGTCCTCTAGAAACATTGTGAGCCTTCTAGAACTATCTCAGTTACCTGCCACAATGGTCAAGGTGGAGAGTTTGGTAAAGTTCAAAGTGGAATTAGATAGCCACTTTTTGATGATGGAAATATGAGCAATATAGAATTTTTTAATATTTTTTAGAAGATTCAGAAAAAGTCTACTTCCTCGCATCACTTTATAATACTAATAATTCTTTTCTCCCCTCCAGTCCTTTTTGAATATGCTGTACTCATATATTCAAATTCTACTTTCCCTATATCAAAGTGGCACCATGTTTCTGATAACCCTATAATGCCCACATTTGCTGAATTAATCAATACTCCAAATACTCCAAATTAAATTTATTTATTATGCTCCTATCATTAGTATATAAGTGAATAAATCTTCAGCTGTACTCCCAGACAAATATAATACATAAAAAATTTAGAAAGTATCATGCCATGGGGCATGTTGCAGAAAGCTTTTCTGTGGCATAAATGTATGACATGCATGGATGGATACTGGGTATGATACCCCTTGAGTGTATAAGCCCCAAGGAAGGTTAGTAAAAAGATTTCCTGCAGCCAATTCCCGATACAAAGGTTAGTGGTAGTGATGGGAACAATTTACTGAAACAGGTTATTGAAAGATTATTCAGTTCATATTCTAACAATTATTTGGTAGGTATCAATTGGCTTGCAGAATGTGGAATGAACAGAAAGTACTAAAAACTGCTTTAATCACCTATTTATTCAGCTGTTTCAGAAACAACTAAATCCTTAGATAATTTTCACTCAAGTGTGCTCATTGCTTGGCACGAAGAGTGAATATTAATACAGGAACTCCCTGACTTACGTAATACTCGACTTACGGAAATTCGATTTTACATAAGTTTTCCCTTGCCCGTGCAAACTAAAAAAAAATCGTGGAAATGTATTTTGCATCCTGTTGGAATAAATGGATGTATCGTGAAAATATCGTAATGTGAACCCAATACGATATTGTTTTTTTTTTTTTTTTTTTTTTGTAATTTGTTCCAAGTCCTTGGAAGTTGAAAATTTTGCTTTATTACTAAGCTATTTATCTCTCTAAAAGATCATATTTATAATGGAAATTGCACTACCCTTTCATCGTTATCATATGTTCCCGTTATAAGAATCAATTTTGAACGCCTTTGTGATATTTTTCTAAAGCATGTTTCTGGAGGTCACGACCATAAAACAATTTGCACTTTCCAGTTTATTGGGCTTTTCTGTTAGTGCATCTAATTATAAACGGGTGGCAAACTCGATCTTATTGCATTTGCAATAATACCGATAACTGCAATTGTGTGGGTTTTTACGCTATTATGGTGAAATGTGTTCCCCTTCACTGAAATCTTCAATCATATAAAATACAAATTTTCAGAAACTTCTCTTCATTCTTATTTACGTATTACAATGATGAAGGGAAAGCTACCAACTGAAATTGCAAGTAGTGGTAGTGCCAGGAAACAAAACAAAATTGATTTAGAAATGAAGATGAAAATGATTAAGAAGTACAAAGCAGGACAAAGTTTGTCATCTATTGCAAGGGAATTAGGTCTCGCTGCTTCAACAGTGAATACTATTTTAAAGGACAGTGCACGTATAAAGGAACATGTCAAAGGATCAATGCACTTAAGATCAGCAGTGATCACAAAACAGCGTTCAGGTGCTATATCGAAGATGGAACAGCTGTTAATAATATGGATCGAAAATCAGATTCAGAATCGAGTGCCCCTGAGTCTAATGACCATTCAAGCAAAAGCAACAAGTATTTATAAAGATATCAAGGATAAGTACGGCAAACCACAACCCAAGTTCGTGGCAATCAACGGGTGGTTTAATAGGTTCAAGTATCGCGCTGGTTTCCACAATGTTAAAATATGCAGTGAAGTCACCAGTGCCGATTTCTGCAGTTGCAGAGAAATTTTGTGACGTGTTGGAAAAAATTATTGATGAAGGTGGCACATCAACACAGCAAATTTTTAACACCGACAAGACTGCTCTGTATTGGAAAAAAGTGTCAGATTGAACATACATTGTCAAAGAGATGAAACATACAATGCTAGGTTTCAAGGTGTCAAAAGATAGGACCATGCTCTTGCTTGGGGCTAATGCAGCAGAATATTACAGATTAAAACCACTGCTTGTGTACCATTCTGGTAATCTTCGTGCATTTAAGGACATCAATAAAGCCACCCTACCCGTGCATTTCCAATCGAAACAGAGAGCATGGATAACAATATCTCTCTTTGAGGATTGGTTTAAATGCTGCTTCATTCCCAAGGTTGAAAAATATTGTAAAGACAACAATGTTCCTTTCAAGATTTTGCTTTTATTAGATAATGCTCCTGGACATCCTACGCATTTAGATGATTCAAATTTGAACGTGAGAGTCATATTTCTAACGCCAAACAAGACTTCACTCATCCAACCTATGGATCAGGGTGTTATTTCAAATTTAAAAGTATACTATTTATGCTCAACATTTGCTCAGGCATTGTCTGCAGTAGACGGTGAGAAAAATTTTACGTTAAGAGACTTTTGGAAATCTTACAATATTTACCATGCCATTAAACATTAATAAGGCCTAAGCTGAAATTACTAAAAGTTGTTTAAATGGCGCATGGAAGAAAATATGCCCAAGGTACATAAAAGGCTTTGAAGGATTTGAAAAAGACGAATCATATGAAGAGGTTACAGATAAGATTGTAAAGCTGGCAGAGCTACTTCAGTTGGAGGTTGATGCCAAAGATGTGGAGGAATTAATAGAAGAAGAGAAGGAATTATCTAATGAAGAACTTATTGACTTGCAGGCAGCGATAGTGAAAGAAGAAAATGCTGATGAAGCTCAAAATGAACCAAATGAGGAGCCGAGATGCTTCATCACCAGAGAGAGAGATGGCAATGGCATTTTGTGAAATTGCATCGGCAGTGGCAAGGTTTGAGAAGATGGATCCTGACAGCAAATGATTCTTAAAGTTAACAGAGGGGTGAATGGTATGCTTGCTTGTTACAAAGAAATATACAATGAAAAGAAAAAAGCCACCATCCAGTCATCCATTAATATGTTCTTTCGTAAGGTTGAGCGGCTTCTAAATCTCCACAGTGGCATACTTATCAGCTGAAGCTGTTTATTCTGGCAACGATGCTCGATAGGTAAAACTTACTGACAATTATGCCTGTCTTCTCTCTTTTTTTGTAATTTTATAATTTTTAAATTTTTTTAAATTGCACACTTTTGTAATTTTTCCTGTGCATGAGATAAAAAATTGAATAAATACAATAAATAATTTTATTTACATGTTCATCGAACATTTCTTTTTTGATTCAATCAATTCAGCAAGTGCTGCACAATCATGGGTAAATTCCCCGACTTAGGTAAAATCCAACTTACGTAACATTCCACAGAATGCAACATAAGTCGGGGAGTTCCTGTATATGTATTATTTACTTAACACCTAGACTGACATACACCATGAGCCCCCACTTCCCAGTAATTTCATTTGTATTAGTTTACTACACAGAATGGTTTGTTTACATAAAGTTACCTGTCATTTCCTTCAAGCTGGTTGAGCACTGAATCTCTTGGAAGTTGACTGACTCAAATCAATGATTCAATTAAATTCCCCATTCAACTCCCACTGCTACTATACTGAACTGTGCCTTATTTCAAATTGACTCAAGTTATTTTTCTGTAACTTGACTGCCAAAAGATTTGTTTTGCTCATCACTACAGGTATCTTTTAAAAGTTGCAGAAGACAAGACAAAGGTAAATCATGGTGGGCAATCTACAATTCAATATTCTTTCATGCAACTTAAAATTTTTCAGGTTTTTGGTGTAATATTTCTATTGATACATATAGTGTATAGCATTAAGAATTTAATATTTTTAAGGTGAAAAAATAAAAGATCATAAATAAAATTTTTATTCTTAACAATCTGGAGATGAAGTTATGATGAATAACTTACCTTTTTAAAGAAGTCCACTATTTCAAATTCATTATTCTGACTGGAAATTTCTGACTTCACTTCTGCATAAGTGTCATTGATGATTGCCAAGAACATATTCTGCAATAAGAAAGGGAAAAAATGTAAATTTTTTTTCATTTAATTTTATTCAAAAATAAAAATATTTTCTTGATACTGAGCCCACTACTTGGTCAGAGGAATTTCCAATTAGTCATTTTAACAATGAATACAATTGTTAAATGTATAAATAACTGTTAATTGTATAAATCATTAACTGTATAAATACAGTTAATGCAGCCACACAGGACTTTACCAGCATTCACTCAAATACATGCACTTCTGCAATCTTGTGCTTCACCACTCAGTTACATTATCCAATGGAGTATAACAGTATTTCTACAGATATCTATTTTATATATCCTCAAAGCAACTTGTGAATATCTTGCAGATGGTCACATTCTGCAGCAAATTTTCTCCAAATATCACACTAAAAATATTTTATCAATTCAGTGAATGAAAAACAGACAGTGAAAAGCAAAATTAAAACTAAATGATTTAATAATGAATCAATGAAAATAAAGAAAATGCATGCTGCATAATCAGCATTTACTCAAAGGTGGATCCATGATAAAATGTATGTGGTTTCCTGCTGCTACTAGATAAGTTTTATACCCCAGCAGGATAAAACTAATGAGGACATCCATGAAATCATTGGGGGGAGGGGGGGTGTTGAATATTCTTCATTGAGGACATTGCCAGCTGCTGGAGTGTCACAGGTGGTATTAATCAAGAATCACTAAGGTTTTCGCACTTCATATTGCAGGGATTCCTTAATCCAGCTGTAGTTTTTATTATGCCATTCTATCTTCCATCCAGGACATGATGGGAGTAACCATCGCTCTATTAATGTAACCAAATGCACTGCCATCCATGTTTCATATATGAGTGGATTAACAAGGTTCCTTATCTCTATCTCTATATAACTGGTAGTGGACTGAACAGTCATGGTCATCATAGGCTTATAGTGGGAACAGATTTCGGGGGAACAGACTAAATACATATCTATAACCTTAAATTTTTATGAATCAAAAGGATGGAATTTCTTATAGAAATGATATTAATTTTGTGGGAACAGCATTCTACAATCCTTTGCAAAATTATATATAAAATTATATTTTACTGTACATAGTAATATTATTTATTTTCTTAGTTGGTAAGTAAAGCCTAGTAGCTTCCAAGATAAGTTCTTTGAATGCTTCCCATTCTGAATTTGCTGTTGATAACATCATCAGTTGGTCCCACTGTATAGAATTTAAATACTGTCTCAGACCATCGTAGTCACCTTTATGCAAGCAAAAACCCTTCCCTTTAGTGAATCCCAAGAAGTGAGTAAATCCCACTTCAGCACACTGTGATCACTGCCACCTAGTGGTTCCTTTATCTGCAGATTCTTAATGCATGAAGAATTACTACTGATAATCAGATCAAGAGTATTACTCCCTCTAGTTGCCTCCTGAACATGCTGATGTAGAAAACAATTATCCAATAAATAAATCCACAAAAGCCTTGCTAGTGTGCGAGTGACCAACCCACAAATTCCAGTCAATATCTGGAAAATTAAAATCCCTCATTATAAGACTCTCTGATTTACTGGCCCACTCTATTTCCCTGTACAGTTTCTTATTATACTCATTCAGAGTCATTACGCCTATAGCACACTCTTACTCTCAATTTTAATCTCCCAATGCTTATGTCACACCAAACTGACTCGACACTGCACTGTCCAGCGATGTCGACTGGCTTCACTTCCTTAGATTTTATGTGTTTCTTAACTAATAACCCTTCCTCCCTTCCTATCCTGTCTATCCTTTCTGTACACATTGTACTCCCCAAATTCCAGTTCTGCATTCCTTATATCTGTGTGACACCACATCTCTGATATCCCAGCAATATCTGCCTTTGATGTTTTGAGCAATACCTCATATTCAAATATACAATAAAATTATATATATATATATATATATATATATATATATATATATTGTTATGAACTCCCATTATAACAGTACCATTCATAGAACTATCCTGCTTTTAATGCTCTTTTTTTCTGATCCCATGGTCAATCCTAGAAGCACCATGCATTTTTTAATGGTTATAAGTTCACCCATTTGAATGCTCTCATGCCTATATCACTTTTTTTAAGGTCTCAAGAAGGAATAAACCCAAATATAATCCTCCTTCCTCTTGATTTTCAGTTTGGAAATGGGATGATAGAGAATCCTAGGAATCATTAATTAATCAGTTTTGTTTACTTTGTGAAATTGTTTCCAGTGTTGGCATCATTTGTTTATTTCATATTTAACTTGAACCTTTGGTAGATAGGCTGATCTTTACAACTCAATGTCTAGTAGTAGTTAAAAGGACTTGCAGAAGCTTTCCCTAGTTCTGAACTAAATCCACAGTGATGGTGATGACACATATAGTGATAAATAAGGAGTAGAAAGAATTAAGGTTGTGTACAGGAAGAAGCACACAACCTTAAGCATAAAAAGGCTGAAAAGTTTTGAAGAGATGCTTGCCACACAAAGTAATTTTATTAACTTGGCAAATGTCAGTTGTCTGTTCAAAATTCAACCACATGATTGATGCAGAAATCCTAGCAAAGGTAACTGCTGGATTGTTTCATTTAGAAGTGATCCAGCAGTTACAAAGTCCAAAAATATGCTGATGACAATGAAGAACCCACCCGCTATCAAGCACAGTGGAAACCACAGCTGAAATGGAAACTGTATTATACCGGTTAGAAACAATAGACATTGAATCTTTCTGTTTGATGTAACTGCATAAATTGATAAATTTTGTTTATACCAAAAGAAATAGCAGTATGTAGCAAACAATGCTCCAAAACTTATTTTCTGTAAAATCAGGTAGTGCAGAGTAAATTGCCACTATGACTTTCATTATTAGTGAAAATCAGTTGTATAAACCAATTATTTTCACATTCTAGTATATGGCTTTCACTTCCTGTGTTTTGTAAATAGTGGTACAGCCTATCACAAAAATTCTTTGCAGTTTGTAATATAAATAATAAAATAATGTACTTGCATGGCAATAATAAAATTTTAAAAACATATGGTTTCTGTAAAATATGTTATAATGCAAGTCCAGATATATCACTGATAATAATGGACCCTGACTCTACATATAAAATGTCTATTAAGGAATTTTCTTGAATTGATCAGGCACTAAATGTTTTGTTCTGTGTAATACAATAAGACTACAGTTTGTATAAATGTAACTTTTCTTCGTATGCCCTCTAGCAGATTAAGTTAACCAACCACAGATTACCTTTAGTGCAACCCCTTGGGCAGGATGGCATTTACAAAATCCCACATAATGCAATTTTACTATGGAATTCAAATTAATTTTAGGGGGTAAGAATATTCCAGAAAGTGTTAGGTGCTGGTAGCAATCAAGGTCATAGAAATCCCCTCACCACACCCCATCCTATTGCAACACTGAAAGAATACACATTGATGCTTTCAATACAGCATGGCTTGAATCTTTCAACTCTCACTACTTTTGAATTATTGACATATCACAAAGCATTATCTGCAGAAATAGCTTTTATAAAAGCACCAAAATAAGTATTAACAAAGAAAACTGACAGTCAATATAGTTGCATTAGAGACTTAAATGGGGTTTAGTCAATGGTAAATCCATAATTACCTATTTTAAATGGGATATGTATCAGACATTATTCAATTGAAGAATTATAGCATGCTTAGTGAATTTTCTGAAAAAGTCTATATCAGATTCATAACTACTTTCTTTTCATAACCCAATTTACATATAATTTGTCTAGTTTTCAATGAGTATAACGATATACTTTTATTCAACTTTTTTTGAATAAAAAGTGTTTCTCCAACCACTTGAAAATGCATAAGAATGCACAACAGTCCTAGAAAACAATCACCATTACCCTCCTTGCTGATAGCACAGATGTAAGCTTCTTTGCTGGAGAGTGGGATGGAGGGATGAATCAAGCTAACAATGCATTTGTGTACATTTAAGTTTTGGTTAAAAGTACTGGCACATAATTCATCCCAAAATTCCATTTTTGATGATACAAGGATGAAAATGAAGTAAGCAGAAAACTGACTTGAACACAGCATTTATTTTACAACATAATCACCAAAAACATTTGCATGTTCCACCACTTGATAAAATTGTGAAAAATTCTCTGTTGTAACCATTGAAGTACATTATCAGAAAATATTTGCCACCAAACTGTCACTTAAACAAATGGAAATCTCATATAGCAATGGCAGGGCTGCAGGGAGAATGATCAAGAAGTTCCCTCCACAAATCAGTAATGGTCTCTTGGATGCTGTATTGCACTGCTATGCAACATACTTCACTTCTCAATACCCAGGGCATTTTCTACACATTGAGTGGCTGAATTCTTTCAAAGTGTACAGTACAATGCAGTATTCTCAGTTTCCCCAGCCACTTGAAAATGCATAAGAATACACAATAGTCCTAGAAAACAATCACTATTACCCTCCTTGCTAATAGCACAGATGTAATCTTCTTTGCTGGGGAGTGGGGTGAACCAAGCTAACAATACATTTTGATTAAAAGTGCTAGCACATAATAAAAAAAAAAAAAAAAAAAAAAAAAAAGGTAAACTGTAGCCATTATCAATCCACTGCAGGATGGAAGCCTCCTCAATGGTTCATGTTGAGGGAAATGGACCACAATCTGCCACGTTGGTCCAGTGTGGGTTGGCAGATCGACCGTATTTAGCAGTCAGGGGCTTGAACCCTGGTCTACTCAAAGAGCATGTGCTACTACATTCCTGACCACTCGGCTATGGAGGCCCTATATTTCACCTTATAATTCGCCCCAAAATTCCATTTCTGATGATGCAAAGTGTGAAAACGACATACTTTACTTGTTATGACAACAGCTGATGTCGTTTTCCAGAATACATTTTCAGAATTTGATAAAAGTAGAACAGTGTAAATATTTTTAGTGATTATGTTGAAAAATAAACCTCGTTCAGTCAGTTTCTGCTTGCTTGGTTTTTTCCCCCCTTACTTTGTGAAAACTTTGAATACAAATACAGAAATTTAAATATAAAAATATTCACATTTAAACAATAATCAAACACTAAACATTTTCAAGTGGATTTAATGAACCAAGCAAATGTGTTCAATTACAGGATCTTATCCATTTCAGAAGATTTTAACTTGCAGTAAAACTACACTGATGACATCAGAGAGTATGTGATTGTTAAATACAATGCAAGCTATGATATAATATAAATTACAGAAATTGTATTTTTTCTCTCTGTTTACTACCGGCCTAAATTGGAACCTGCTATTTGTTTGGGACTTTGAATGAAGGTTTTAACAGCTAAAAAGAAAAGAACAATAAGATCTCACTTAGCTGATGTTGATCAGGTTATGGAGTTTGTAGTTTTACTGCCATTACATGCTTACACAGGTTGCAATATAACCAGTAAAATTTGGATGAAAATAAACTGCCCAAAACATTGTAAGCTGAAAATGGTCTAGAAGGCATATGGCTTAAAATTATTGAAAGAGAGGGCTCCAATATAAATGCACTGCCAATAATGTCAAAATCTAAGTTCAGTTCAAACTTATATCACAAAATTTGGTGCAAAAGAGGTTTTAAAATTTGTTAATGAATAATCACTGTAATAGATAATCATTGCATGCAAAAGTATGAGTCACAAACTCTTCTAGAAATTCTAATGGCAACTGTATCCTATTATGTATTCATATAACATACAGGGGGTCTCAAATACTTTTTCAAATCATATACCTCATTTGTGGAGGGAACTTCTTGATCATTCTCCCTGCAGCCCTGCCATTGCTATATGAGATTTCTATTTGTTTAAGTGACAGTTTGGTGGCAAATAATATGATGTACCTACTTCAATGGTTACAACAGAGGATTTTGCATTCAAAGTGAGACCAACAGATGATATTACTACCTGCAAATTCTAAATGGAAAGCATTCAGGGAATAAATCGTAGAAGCTACTAGGCTTTTCATACTAATTAAGAAATACTGTTCAAGTGTTAGAACTAAATGGATGTCAGATGAACTAAAGATATTCAGGGCAAAAAAGGAAAAATGCATGGTATGCATATAAATTATCAGGCTATCAGGCAATACAGAAGCCTATGATAGATATAAACTAGTCTGCAATCAAGTCACAAAGGAGGTTAGGCAAGCTAAGGCAAATTATAACAAGTCTTCAGAAAAGGATGTGAAGTAAAACAGCAAAAACTTCTTTACTTATGATAACAAGTGGACTAATGGGATTTATCCTCTTCACTAGAAGAGGATAAATCCCATTAGTCCACTTGTTATCAATGATTTTAATTGTTGATGATCCTGATCAGAATGCTGAAAAACTGAATAGGTATTTTGCAACTGCAGTTCACACATCAGGAATTCTTTAGGAAAGGGGATAACAGAAATATGTCAAATTCTAACAAGGAGGTAAATAATTTTAATATCTGACAGGAAAGTGTAACAGAAATTGTTGAAGCTAAACATAAAAAGCACCTGGGGGGGTGGATAGGATATATCCAATTACATTAAGGGAGGCAGCAAAAGAGGAAAGAAAACCTTTAACCATGATTATGAGAGCATCCTTATATATCAGGGGAGGTCCCTATGGCATGAAGATTTGCAAATGTATCCCCAATTCATAAAAGATAGACCAAAGGGATCAAATAGTGACATGAGTAATTACTGATCTGTTATTTTGACTTCTGTTCCAGGGAAAATAATGGAGTCCCTGAGTAAAGAAATAATGCAGAACCACCTAGACAGGAATACAGTTATACTGCAGTCATAGCATTGATTTGTTAAGGGGAGGTATTGTCTGAACAATCTGATTGAATATGATGATGATGCAGAAACAAAGGAACTAGATGCAAAATCTCATTTTGATATCATAAACTTTTATTTCAGAATATCTTTTTATATTGTTGCACATAAAATACTACATAAATTAAGCAGTTTGGCATAGAGGGCAAGTTACTACTATGGACAAAGGGATGACTGAATGTGAGAAGACAAAGAGTGGTTATCAATGGATACTGCTCTTCATGACTAATGTTATTAGTGAAATCCTCCAGGATTCAGTGTTGAGACCACTGTTGTTTTATATATATAAATGATATTCATGATATAAATGATATTCGTATAAATGAAGGTATACCAGGCTCAATGTCTAAGCTTTTAGATGATAAAAAAGTTGGTTGCTTGATTGTCTTTGACAATAATCAAGCAACCAACAATCAAGGTATAATCAACAATCAAAGACAATAATCAAGGTATGCTACTGCAACTAGATCTTGAAAAATTAGGCAGCTGGGCTGAGAAAAAGCAATTAATGTGTAACATTGACAACTACAAGGTATTTCATGTTGCTAGCAATAATCCCACATTAAAGTACAAATTATGTGGTACTACACTTAGGGTAATGGAAAATAAAAAAAGACCTGGGGGAGATAACTGCAGTCAGATATCTTAAAGAACCTGCATTGCTCAGGTTCTCTGAGCAATGCAGATGGCTGCCAGGACAGTTCATGGGGTTTTATCAATAATTTACAGAAACTTTGTAGAGCTTTGTATCAATAATTTACAGAAACTTTGAAGAGCTTTGAAGTTTTCTCACTTTATAATAATGAGGTTTGTGAATGAACATGACAAAATCGGCTTTGTAATTTTTTTTATAATTTACACTAATTAATCTTCAACTTGCTATTTTTCACATAAAATTAATATAAAATTAATAGATTCATGAATATAATAATAAAAGAAAAATACCTTAATTCTGAAAAAATGAGAATTGGTTGAATTTCAAAGACTATTAAACAAGGACTACATCAAAGAACATTTTAAAGGTAATTAAAAAAGTCAAGGTTAAACAAGCAGTAAAAATTACTCTTGTAATTTTCAATTGTAAGCAATAAAGATTAGTTTAGAAATGGATCAAAAAGTCATGTCAGTACTTGTTCATGAATTAATACACTGTCAACTGTTATGCTTCAAAATTAAGTTTAACTTAATTCGAGAGCCTAACACTGTCTTAAAAAATGAATCCAACTTCTGAAAACTTTGTTTTATTATTATTAGCTATATGGTGCAAAGAAGCCTGGGGGGGGGGGGAAGAGAGAGAAGAATGATGATATCCAGCTCAGGACCTGTGTGTTCTTAAATAGTACAAATCTGATCAAAAGCTATTAGCACCTCACTGCTAATGTCACTGCAAGCCCATTTTCAATCACATTTAATATATTTTGGGCATCAGATTTGCTAGGTAATGTGAACACAGGTTCTTCTTAGTCATCTTAATCATATAACCTCATCATTCCTATAATCTTTGCTACTGTCAACATACTGAATGTTTAGTAGATGGTCTTGTGATGGTGTAGCTATGACAGCAACAGAGTCATCCACACAAACATAGTCTTGAAAGTCTTCCTCACAGTTCATGTGCCCCCTCAACACCTTCCATTCATTCATTTGATGGTTAGATTCATCTTTTGTAAGAGGGTGATAAAACTACTTTTGGAAAAGCAGTTTATTATGGCATTAGAAGAAATGCCATCTCACACAATCATATGCATGTTCCTAAGGGCATCTAACACATTCCATTTTTGGGGCAATACCATTTTACTTTCAGTGTGGCAGATCAAATAACACATGAGATGGGAATAACACTTCCTACGGGTTATGATCTTCCTTCGGGTTAAAGGCTTCCTTCGAGTTATGATCCAGTAGCTGCACAAAACTTTTGGTGTTTGAAAGCAGAAAGAGCAATCTAATATTTGACAACTTTAACACCCCAAAAGAATGTGCAGCACAGTAAGCCAAGATCATCAGAATTTTCCCTTTCTGCATGAGCATTCTTCTATCCAATTTAAAAACCATGATTAATAAATTTTAGTGGTAATCTCAGCTGTTCTGTTTGACTTGTAACTTACATGGAAGAGCGGTCACTTCTTTAAAACATCTTGGCTGACAAGACTTTCCAATTACAATGGATGAAGCCTTGTAGTGCCATCTACATTAGTACACGACAGTTCAGTCACCTTCTGTTTGCTCAATTTTCCCCATGGCAGATTTAACCACAAACACCTAGTGTTTTATTGAGAAATAAAACACTAGCTGTTTTATTTTTTCCAGTAGTTTCAATTGCAGTTGAACTTACTTTCTTCCATGCTGATTCAATATTGTATGAAATGACTTTCAGGTTTAATGTTTCAGAAATTCTAGAACTTGAATTTCTGAGTTCACAACACCCACAAGTAACTCACCATGAAAGTAGGCTTTGAGGGTTCAAATAATGCCCTGATCTATGGGCTGAATTAGCACCAGTTATGTTTCTTGGCAGAAATGCAACTCTGATCTTACCAACACTTTTGATTTCAAGACATCACTCAAGGATGAACTGGGCAGTGATTCAATGGAGTTTTTTCTTCAGGTTTTTTCAGAAAGCAAGTGGCATCTCACCGATGGTACAAACTCACTTTCAAATCATGAAGCACAAATATCACTCATCATCCCAGCTTGGGACTATTTTTATAGAGAGTTCATGTTGACATGTTTAAATTATTGCAGACTTTGATTTTTACTGTGAACTGTAGTGCAATAATTCTCTCTTTGTTTGTTTTCATGTCTGTTGGGTGCCTTTTTAATATCCAGTGATTGTCGAGGAGAGGTTTATAGTACAGAGCTGTTTCATCACAGTTGTAACTCACAACTGTTCATCTGTGAATTCACCATCTTGAATTACATTATGCAGAAATTCAAGAATGGTTCTGTTGCTGTAATGTCACCAAATGTAGATTTGCCTACAAAACTAAACTGGGATATCCAAAGATAAGCCTTCCATCCCCAAAGCCACGCTTCAGAAGCTTTAAATGTGTCATCATCTGCACCAATTGGCTTATGAAATTTAAAAGCCTGTGCTTTCAAAATTGTCTCCCATTTAACAGCACTCCTTCACTACGATTCTGTAGAAACCACTGATACAAGCATTGGTCCACATCACTGTTTTCACAAATTCTAGTTTTCTTTTTTTTGGAGACCTACATCTTCTATGAAGGTGTAGAAAGAGGAAGAAATTTTCCTTCCTCTTTCATCCAACTATGGATCGTTCCCTTTGGAATTCCGAACTGGCAAAATATATACATTTTGTTTTGTCACTCTTAACTCTTTTGATAATTATTAACTTTTTTTCAACTGTATAATTTTTTCTTTTGGTGGCAATTACTTCAGTCCTATTGATTTACTAATTTTGCTATGTATTTATTTCTGATGCCCTAGAATTTTCTGTTTTGAGAACACTAAATCAAAACCAAAATGTCCAACCTATCATAGTATCAAAGTGAGGTCACACGACCTCCATAAATCATTTGTCAGTTCATATATATTTTTGACTTTCTTTATCAGATTCTTTAAATTCACATATTACTTGAATATAATAAGAAAGGAGCACTAACTTCTTACCCTAACTTTCTGTATTTGAACAGCACACATGCAACGCTTCATATATATCTTTGGATAGCAAAACCTTTAACAGTTTTTGCTATCCAAAGTGTAACTTCTAGTCAAAGTAAAGAAATCACATGCTGTTTACAAAAATTTACTTTGTAACTAATGTAATGCACTTGACGAACAGCAGCCATGCACTTGACGAACAGCAGCCATATTACCCTCCAAAGGTTTGTAATTAATGTTCCACTGATATACTCTTTTATTCCATCTCTAGCTGAGGGGGAAAAACTTGAGTGTCTACAGTAATTATTCTCTGAAAAGTCTGTGGTTTACAAAAATTACTTTAAATGCTGAATATATTGAAGCAAATATACAGTAAAGTTTTAGCTAATTTCCCCTCTTGGATGTTGTTGTTATTTGGTTTTTAGGAGCATTAGCAACTAAGGTCATATTGCTCCGAGGATATGCGGTGGTCATTCCCTGACCTTTCCGCATCCTGCATTTTGATGGCTCACAGGCTCGAACCCCGGTCTAATAAAGAAGCATGTGCTACACATTGCTGCTCCTGCCCATGGAGGTGCCCCCCCTCTTGGAAAGAGGGTAGTAGAATGTACAATAGATACGAGTATATACAGTATTCATTTTTTTTCCAGTTTCTGATATTAAATTGCTAGTTCTTTGAAAACACTATTTTTTTTCATAATTCATTTTGGTGGATGATCACACCCATGGTATTCCGAAACCATGGTATAAAGAGTCCAATTATATCAAGTTGCACTATATAAACATAAAATTTATTTATTTTATCATGCTGCTGCTACAGCTGTACCATTAATTATGCCACTCGTGTTTCAGCCCCTCCTGATATTTCACACTAAACTGAGATATCTGACCTCCTTCCTGAAATGACAGTGACCTTGACAGCTATGTATCACAGTATGAGCAGCATACTTTATGGTTTACTCTTCATGGCACAAACATTAAATTTGTAATACATATTAACTGTATTCAGTATTAAACAAATTAATGGTATTTTATATTAAACAAATTTTTTAATATGATAATGCTTATCCCTTTTGAAGAGGAATGAGATCTACCGTCTATAAACTAATATTGTATTACGAGGTTTTCCTTTATATGCCTGCTAATGATACACTGATATCAAACAGTGTATAGAATATAAAGATTTGTATATTCTATGCTCTGATAATGAAGCTTACGCACTGATGACCTGAAGGCACTTATTTTGTATTAAAATTTTGAAATTAACAAAAAAACACCTTTGTGCAGTAATTGATTTAAAAACATCTTTCTAAATCAATCTCTGTTTATATTGTGGTGAAGGAATTAAGGGTATGACAGGACCATAATTAAAAAGGGTAGCAACTGTTTTTTTTTAAAGGAGTTGTTAAGTGTTCTGAACCCAGTTCCAAAGTACACTGTTTTTCATTTA
This sequence comes from Mastigoproctus giganteus, assembly GCF_048544385.1. Lineage (NCBI taxonomy): Eukaryota > Metazoa > Arthropoda > Arachnida > Uropygi > Thelyphonidae > Mastigoproctus > Mastigoproctus giganteus. The sequence continues at coordinate 72,134,911 of NC_143582.1, read as the reverse complement.
ATTCAACAAATTAGCTGTATTTCTTCACTTCAATGATGTGCATGCACAATACATATTTCATCAAAAATATATACATTGTGATTCAAAATTTATGGAACCCATAAAGACAGAGCTAATTTCTCTCATTCTTGTAACCATAAGCAATCCTTAAAAAACAATATCAGTGGCAACACTATCTCCATATATAGAATAGGAGCTTTAGGTTACAATTACAGAAACTCATCCACACTGATTTGTTATGAATGTCACATGACATTTTCCCTGTCTGAATGTTTGTTTATAGTCAAATAATATTTTTTATTCAAAACCAGATGCGAACATCAAAGCCAAATTTTGAGGAAAAATCACAATTTATCAGATAAAGACATTGACAATTTGCAATCATTAATCCATTTTTGTGAAATCAGTTTGTGTTTATCACAAAAAAAAAAGAACTGAATGCCCTTCATTCTTAAGCAAATAAAAACTTGAAGATGTTAATCAACATTTATTGCTGCCACCAAAGAAAATCACTGAGAAGTGTTGTATAGTAAAAAAGAGTGTCGTGTTCAAATACAGAAAGTTAGGGTAAGATGTTAGCACTCCTTTCCTATTATATTCAAGTAATACAGTGGATTCCGGTTATTTGGGCGACCGGTTAATTAGGGCAGCCGTTTATTTGGGACAAATCTAAAAGAACAGAACCTAATTAAGAAAATAGCCAGGGTTTTCTTTGCTTAATTGGGACAGGAAACCGCAGCACTCTAGATTACCCTATAATTGTCTCCAACCATACCAAGTGGTCCAGTCGGATTTCTGGGGGTCACAACCATAAACAAATTGGCAGTTTCTGGTTTATTTGGCTTTTCTGTTAGTGCAATCTATTATAAATGGATAGTAAACTCTATCTTATTGAATTTGCAATAATACTGATCCTTGGAATTCTGAGGGTTTTTACGTTATTATAGTGAAATGTGTTTCCCTTGCCACGAAATCTTCAATCATATAAAAAAACATAAATTTTCAGAATCTTCTCTTCATTTGTATTTTTTAAGCTTCATAACTTGTTACTCCATTCTCACTTGCACGTATCGCATTAGTTGCAATTTGTGCATGCCATGTTCTTTGTTATTGATAGCTTATCTTTTTTACTGTTTTAAATTTTAACCTCTCCTCCCAAATGTTAGTGAACAGAAATATCAACTAGTTATTATGTGCATGTTACAGTACATATTAATTAAGCTATGCACGTAAGCGTAAATTTATTTAATAAAGTGTAAATTTGTGCTTAATATATCTTTACTTTTTGTGGATATGTTCCTCCTATTTTCGCTTATTAGAATAGCTGTTTAATAGAATTAAAATTCAATTCACAAACATGATCACAATGACCGGCACTACTACACGTTGTATAGTGAATGTACAGAAAATCACTCATAAAGCAGGGATCCACTGTATTTTTAACTGTTTATGCGAAACTTTACATAACTGGTGCAGCCACTTAATTGGGCCAATATGCACTATCCTAATATGTCCCAAATAACCGGAATCCACTCTATATGAATTTAAAGAACCTGATTTCTAAAAATTTCAGCCCTACAAAGGTACCCCAGATTAAATGTCACTGAATTATTATTTGTGGAGCTCACTGAAAGGTAAGGCATATAAAAATAATCCAACAGGAACTGAAAGCCAATAAACAGAATGAACCTGTAAACTTGCTGCCATCAAATATAATGAAAAGAGTCTATGTATTTAAGAAGGCGGACATTTATCATTTCCTGTTTATTTATCATTAATAAATTATTATTAATTTTATAAAAATAAATATAGAATATAATAAATTTATAAAAAGTAATAAATATCACTTATTATTTATTAAAATTTATTATTTTTAACTTAATTTTTACTTAGATACTTTTCACTTATCATTATTAATATTAAAATGAGAGAGTTTAAAGATCAAAGTGACACTGAATTAGGTAGTATTGTGGTTGGGGAGGGGGGTCTCATGACCTTGTTCAAAACCAGTAGCACCATTCTCTAGAATGTGAGAATAGTATTTTATGGTTGGAAAAAATTTGAAATTTGTACAGTCAGTAACTATACAGAAGAAAAGTAATGGCAGTAGCACCATTGTTTTCAGAACTTGTTACCTCCTAAAATCAATTTACATGGATTTTGCATACAGCACATAGATTCCTGCCCTCCCCCACCATCTTCCAAAGAAACTTGCCTTAGAATACAAATAATTTACAAATATGATACACTAACTTCTCATAATTTGATCCCTTTGGTACCAATTCAATAGAACTCAAAATTACATCAACTTTGTTTATTTTATTTTTGCAATAAACTGAATTTATATGATATCAACCCTACTGCACAAAAACCGACAATTAGCACAGGACAAACAGATTTTAGAACCTTCTGATTTTATTTAAAATTCAAAACTTGATAAAGAATTTTTGTACAGAATTATTTTAAATATAGACTGTATCTAATTACTGTTTAATTAGAAGCGAAAAAGACAAAAAACTTATTAAATGATAATAAAAAATTCTCTTTTATTACTTTTATTATAAGTGTTATAATAAAATATTAATATTACAGGTATTAATAATATATTATTAATAATATAGGATTGAACTACATCTCTAATTTTAAATAATCCAAAAGTTAAAGAAGAGAATGTAACTAACAAATGTTATTAAAGCATACCATTAGTACAAAGAAGACAAAGAAGACATAACTGAGAAAGTAAATAGGTCCTAAAATGCGATTTGCTTCTTCCAGTTCCTCAAAGTCAAAGTCTCCCAAGATCAAGCGTAGTAATGTAAATCTGTTAACAAAAAATTTCAGATAAAATATAGGTAATTGATATAATGTAAAATAAAATTCTATTTTATTTTGCATAAAGAAAGTCATTAAGCATTTACTTTAATCTATGCAACTACATTTTTTTTAACAAATTTATGTCAACAGGGCAAAAACAGGAAATTTCTAGAATGTGAGAATAGTATTTTATGGTTGGAAAAAATTGGAAATTTGTACAGTCAGCAACTATACAGAAGAAAAAGTAATGGCAATAGCAAAAGTGAAAATTCAAAAAAAAAAAAAAAAAACTTTTAAACCTTTCAAACCAGATTGCAATTTTTGGAAATAATGTAGTGCATGAACTTTCATCACTTTATACGTAAGAAGTTGGGAGGAATGTCTTCTAATTCAAGTGTTACTGAGGCCAGATATCTTTAAACTGCTCAATCATAGTATAACAAACTTGCCTTCAGAACACGTTGCCCTGTTATTGCATTATTTTCAAAGAGCACTACCAAAAGTTTTATCAATTTTTTCCATTAATTTTCCATTTTTTTAGACTACCTACTACTTCATGCTGGACCAGTAAAGTCCCCAGAGAGGATTGCCAAAGTAGTGCCTCATCTTTTAAGTAAATGACACATTAACCCTTTGGTGATGTCATTTTTTTGGAAGTAGTGCAATACTGATTATCAGCAGTAACACCCTTATTGTATTAATCATCTGCAGATAAGAGACATAACAGGTGGCAGAGATCACAATGTATTGATATGGGATCTACTTCAAGATTAAATACTGTCAAAGGCAAGAGAAAGGGCTGGCTTCATCTGAACAGAAAAATTATCCATTAATCATCATCACAATATATATATAACTTTAATAAAACAAAAAGATTAATGAAAAAAAGAGAATCAAAGTGTTAGGAAAGTTAAAATGAAAAGTCATTTCAAAAAAGAAAGTTGAAAAATTCCAAGTAATTTGTAAAAAAAAGGAGGAAAACAGAGGCAACACACAAATTTGATAGAAAGGGGGGAAAAGATTTTAAGCCAGAGGATATCAAAGGTAGAGATCCCAGATTAGGAAGATTAGATTTGACAAAGAATATCAGAAGGGACATAGAGATAAGTACCACCTTTAAAACAAAAGAAATCATAAAGCAAAAATAAGGTGAGTCAAGGAAAAAAACCAGATGGCCAATAATTAGATTATATCAAAAAGAGTAAGAGCAGCTCAGCAGACTGAAGGTGGAAATGGACATCATTGAAATTGCAACTGAGACCATGTATATTTGAGAAATGAATCAGGAAGTTTTTGGAAAGTTCAGATTTTTTTTTTTTTTTTTTTTTTTCAGGTAACTGTTCCAATTAGTTTGATCTATTCGTGATGTAATAATTTGAACCTTTGTAACACTGCATGTAAATTTCTAGCTAATAACTTACAATACTAAAGATGAGATTATAAGTGCCAGCAGGCAGAATTTTGAGCTCGTGGAAATGGATAAGTCTTTTGGAAATTTTTACCATCATTTTGATTAATTAACATATTAAATTGTGTTTAACAAATAGTTTAAAGAGTCTTAGTCATATTCATTAGCTTATTTTTAAATTTAACTAGTGATTTTACTATTTATCACTGTTTTGGTGTGAATATTTAACATACAACGAATAGTAGGGTTTTAATTTGATAAATAAATAGCTCGAAGGTTCTAATCGCTTGTTGTTATATCCTTTTGTGTTTAGCTAAGGAATTTTACTTTTTATTAAGGATATCACTAATTTAATGCTGCGATCATAACAGTACAGTGTAACATATATCTTGAACTTGATAGCATAAGGTATAAAGTAAAACTTGAGAGTGCAATAAGTATCACTGCATTTGGGAATCTATTAGCCTAGTGTAGTATTGTCACTTAATAAATTTAATTTATTAATTTTATTAATTTTCATTATTAATCAATTAAATTATATTTAAATGGAAATCATGCCCCAGATTAATGCTGTGGCTTGGGGGAGAACTGAAGGGGGTGATTCTCCAACACAACACAGCCTAAAAAAATGTGCAACTTCTGAAATGTTCAGACTTTTTGGAACAAGACATGATCCAGCCAAAGAGGATGTCTTTGTGTATGTGTGCAGAGTGTGTGAAGAAATTAGACTCCAACTCAGCATTCTGATGGGTGTTTACGAGTTTGAGGATTAGGGTAAATGCCCTTGAAGGAATTAAAATGGGGCCCCCCATCAAACTCTCAGCTGCCCAACTCAACATCAGAGCTCATTCTTGTACAACTGACAATGTAGCAACAATCTTCAAGGAGGCAGAATGCACTGGTCTCACAGGAGCTAGTTATTGTTGGTGACTATTGTCAGAGAAAGAGGAAATATGCTATGAAAGAAGGATAGGTGGAATAGGCCCAGAGTAGTCTCCCAGGTGCAAAAGTATATGATTAAGGGCACAAAAGGTGATATTGTTGTATGCATTGGCACTAATGATATTAAGAACAGATCTGAGGATTTACTTAACAAGTACAGGGCAATGTTCGGAAAAATTTGTGTCAAAATTGAATTTTAAAGTACAGTAGAACGTTGGTTATACGGAAGTCAGTTATCCGGAATAATTTGAAAGGCTGATTTTTTTTTTTTTTTTCCACTTTTTTTTATTAATGGTAGTATTTGAGACATTTATTATGCTACAAGAGTATTTCTGTCGGCTTTTTTACATCATATATCTGGTGAAATGTTGGATTAGGATTAATGGGTTTTCTCAGAAACCAAGAGTGACAGAGTTTAGTCATTTGCTTCTGTGAACCCAATTTTCCATTACATATTTTGTTCTCTTCATTTCATATTATGTTTAATTTAGCTCCAGATTCAGTAAGAATAGTATTGGCCCAAAACTGTGCCATTTATTATTTTTCTCAGTTTTTTTTTTTAAGGTAAAATGTCAACAAAAAGAAACAGCAATGAAATGGGCAGAAAACCAGGAAGAATGCAATATAATTGATATTAAGGAACTTGAGAGTTTTTGCAGCAAAAAAAAAAAAAAAAAAAAATCATAACAAACAAAACAAAAAATGATTGAACATTATTTTAAAAAATTACTTTAAATTTTTTTAGCTTAAAATTTGCAGTAAAATACCTATCTGAATATACACACATATGTAAATGTGCAAATTTTTATTATTTTTAATTAAATAAATTTGTTTTTTCATGCTGTTTAAAGTCTTTCTTTTACTACATTATAACACAATTTATTTAATTTTACCTTATGTTCGACTATCCAGAAAATTTTTCTATCCAAAAGAGATCTGACATTAATTATTCCGCATAACTGACACTCTACTGTATCTTCAATTCTGCCCAGACATGATAAGAGAGAGAGAACATGTTGAGAGCCTTGTCAATTAGTTTGGTTCTGGAGAGAATGTGCAAGGCTCGTGGGATAGAACTTTACTCAGCAGGGTTGTGCTTGTTAAAGGAAGACTGCTTTTACAGGGATGGGATGCACTTAAATAGAAAGGGTGCAAAAATATGTGTGATGCTATCGAGGGAGCGTTAGGCGAGTTGGAAAACTGCTAGCTTGGGGGGATACATGAACTAATAGATTAACAATAGCCACAAGCAGAGGTGAAAGTGATTCTTGCACTATTTCCACTGGAATGTGCAGCAGCCTAGAAAGCAAGGTGCTGGGGATTTCAACGCTTTTTCTACAACAGCATGTTAGAGAGGCAACAAGAGGAAGCAGTAATCTTGATCTGGTTATCAGCAGTGATCCTTCATGCATTAAGAATCTGCAGGTAAAAGACTCACTGGGTGGCAGCGATCACAATGTATTAATGTGGAATTTAATTAAAGACATAATTACTGTCAAGGTTAAAGGGAAAGGCTTTTGCTTTCATAAGGGTAACTACAGAGGTCTCAGAGAATTTAAAATTGTGTGCAGTGGGACCAACTTACCAAAAGCAAATTTTACATGGGAAGTATTCAGGGAAGTATTCAAAGAAACTACTAGGCTTTTCATACCAGCACAGAAATACTGTTCACGGCTTATACCTAAATGGATGTCAGATGAACTATTGAGACACATGGCAGAGAAGAAAAGTGCATGGAATCCTTATAAATTATCAGGTGATACCAAAGCCCATGGTAGATATAAATAAGTAGTCTGTAATCAAGTCAAAAAGGAAGTTAGGCATGCTAAGGCAGATTATGAAAAGTCTCTGGCAAAGAATGCAAAGAAAAATAGCAAAGGCTTCTCTGCTTATATTAACAGCAGGGGGAAGGTTTTGGTGTTTTTTTTTTTTTTTTAATTTAAGGAGCATTAGCAACTAAGGCCATATTGCTCCGGGATATGCGGTGGTCATTCCCTGACCTTTCCGCATCCTCCGTATTTGGTGGTGACGGGCTCGAACCCCGGTCTAATCAAGAAGCGTGTGCTACACACTGCTGCTCCTTCCCACCTGGCTATGGAGGTGCCTCAGGGGGAAGGAAGCGGGAATGAATCACATAAGTTCAATTGATATCGATGGTTCAGATGTCGATAATCCTGCTCAGGCTGAATAAGTACTTTTCATCTACATTCACAGATGAGGAATTCTTTAGGAGAGTCAATGTCAGAAGTTTATCAGACTCTACCAGTGAGCTAAAGGATTTATAATAACCAAGAGGAAAGTGGATAAGAAACTGCTGAAGTTAAATGTAAGAAAGGTGCCTAGGGTGGATGGGATCTGTCCAATCATATTAAGGGAAGTAGCAAAGGAGGTAAGCAAACCATTAGACACAATTATGAGAGCATCTTTGGATTTTGGGTAAGTTTCTATGAATCTATGAGTTGGAGATGTGCTAATGTATCCCCAATTCATAAATGGGGATCTAAGTGTGATCCCCATGAATAATTACAGACCTGTTAGCTTAATGTCTACTCCTGGGAAAAAAATAGAGCCATAGGATAGAACTTTTAGTCTGGTTAAAGAAGTAATGCAGGACCATCAAGACAGGAGTGCAGTTTTACTTTAGTCACAGCATGGGTTTGTTCAGGGAGATATCTTGTCTTACCAATTTAAGTGGATACTATGATGCAATGACAAAGGAACTTGATGCAAAAATAATTTCAAAAATAAATAATGTGTTAATGTATTCCCAATTCATAAATGGGGATCAAAGTGTGACATGAACAATTACAGACCTGTTAGCTTAATGTCTACTCCTAGGAAAAAAATAGAGCCATATGATAGAACTTTTAGTCTGGTTAAAGAAGTAATGCAGGATCATCAAGACAGGAGTGCAGTTTTACTTTAGTCAGAGCATGGGTTTGTTCAGGGGATATCTTTCATTTCACCAGTTGCCACCGCATACATTCTCTACTATCCGGGCCTAACTGAGTGTATAGCTCGGATATTGCGCGATTGCCAAATACGCTGTGTGCAGCTGCCAGGGCGGAGACTACATACAGTTGTGCCACAGGTCAAGGACCCCCATACCAATGGAATGTACAAGTGGAGTCGTGTATGAGATAAGGTGCCTGGATTGTGGGGAATGTTATGTTGGTGATATAAACATCAGTTTAAAGATCGTCTGGGGGAGGGATTATGGGAAGTCTGCTGTGGCAGAACATTTTTGGGAGGAGCACCATCAAATCCCCACAGATGAAGCTGTTATTGTCGACTGGGCATATAGATTTTGGGACCGCAAATGGCTCGAGAGCTTGCTGATTTGCTCCTCTGAGAGCAATACCATTAACAGACAGGGGAATCAGCATTCATCCCCTCTTTGAGGTGGTGATTCTTGGAAGGGATGAGTGGTTTTGCCTGGCACGCTCCCGAGCCATTTCCGGTTCCAGTGCACACGGGGAGAATACTGCCCATGCTCCTGTAGAAACATGTGCTGAGAACCATGAGCCTGCTGTTATTTAAGGATGTGCTACCTCACTGTTTAAAAAGGAGGCGGATGCCTCTGAAAGCTATGGTGTTTTAGTGCTTTTCTTGGTTTTATTGTCCTGTGTTTTATCTACATTGTTTATTGTAATTTATTCATTGCAGTTTAAAATTTCATATTTTATTGTAGAGACAGTTACCATTTTATCTGGTGGAATTATATCATTCTATTTATTTCATTTATTTGCATCATTATTATTTTAATATAACACGATGCTATTTATTTATTTTAATAATGGCTGGTGTAGGATTGTGCAGTTATTATGAATAGGAATATGCCCAACCCCAGAGGGAGGCCTATTTGAAGATATGGCTTCTTGACGTTTCAGCATAGTAAATGGTTGACTGTAGGGTAAAGAAGATATGGTTCTGAAGTTCAGTTGAGATGTTCTGAAATGATAGTTCATATATAGTAAAAACAAACAACTATGAAAATATGGTCCCTAGAGCATTCACAATCTCTACAGGAGTAGAAAGCTCCTGTTAATTCCAGATGGAAATTGGAGAGGATAATAGGAAATTTGCCATTCAGTTGCTTTATTGTTCTCCATATTATTCTTACATCAGTATTTTTATTGATTGAGGTTGCAAATCGAATCCAAGAGTCTCTTTTAGCTTTCTTCCTGATGTGGCAGACCTTGGTTGTAAGTCATAATTAATAAGAATGGTGGTGGTAGAATGTTTGCAAAATAGATTCCACACTGGGTTTTTATTTTTTATTTCTTGCTTTTTGGTGGGATGACAATTGTCATCCCACCAAAAATTTATGGTTCTATGGATGACTGACTACGATTGTGGGATAGCAGTAGACACAGCTGCTAGTATTTGTTTCATAATATGATTGGTGATTATTATTATTATTATTAGCCATATGGTGCAAGGAAGCCTGAGGCTTATGCTGCACCAACCAAAAAAAAAAAAAAAAATTCTGAATTACCCTGAGAGAGGGAGAGAGAGGGGGAGAGAGAGAAAACAGGAGTCAGTAGTAGAGAGGAATCACCAAGAAAGAGAAGAATGATGATATCCAGCTCAGGACCCTGGGTGTGCCAAGCCCATACTCACCAGATGTGAGCCCCCTGGGGTTATCCCCTGATTGTGCCAATTGGACAAAGTTCGATGACGTGATTATCAAAGGACAAATGAGAAGTGTACTTTGTCCAATCTTCCTTAGAAAATTTCCATTTTATGTGGTTTTCTGAGATTATGGAGTGTGGTGTTTGAATTTTACATATTAATGGGTAGTGATCACTGTTCAGTGGATCATCAAGAGTTGTCTACTCAATACTAGCAGGAGAAATGGAGAGCAGAGAGAGAGAGAGAGAGAGAGAGAGAGAGAGAGAGAGAGAGAGAGAGAGAGAGAGAGAGAGAGAGAGAGGTCTATTGCTGAGGACAGGCGCCTCCGTAGCCAGGTGGGAAGGAGCAGCAGTGCATAGCACACGCTTCTTGATTAGACCGGGGTTCGAGCCCATCACCACCAAGTACGGAGGATGTGGAAAGGTCAGGGAATGACCACCACATATCCCGGAGCAATATGGCCTTAGTTGCTAATGCTCCTAAAAACCAAACAACAAACATTGCTGAGGTTGTTCCTGTAGGCAGATTGATGTAAGTTGGTCAGCATTTATTATAGTTAGATTTTGTTTGTCAATGAGCATTTTGAAGAGCAGTCCTTGTCCATCAGCATTGGAAAATCCCACAATGAATGGCACTACTGAAGGTAACCAATAAACAGAAAGGGAGTTGGCAACTGAAGAATAAGACCTTCAAGTTCATGAATGGTATACAAGAATGATAGGGCAGGCAGGCAGATTGTAACAAGTGTCAGAGGAAACAGTTTGTAAAGGAATACATTTGCAAGGGACTCATAAAACTATGACTGCAGCTACCTCCTACATGAGAATTATTTTTAACAGGTCTGTCTTGTCAAAAGAGAGTATAATTTTTTATTGAGAGAGATACCATAGGTGTTAAATAAGTCTCCTGTAAACAGATGCCAACTGGATTATGATGCTTAATTATCTTGTGGATATAATCAATATTTCTACGAAAGCCTCCACAATTCCATTGCATTATACTGTTCATTGATAGTATTAACATCAGCAATGGTAAATGATGCAAGAAAGCAAGTTTATACAGCATCAGCCAATAAAAAAAAAAAGATGACAGCTCCCATTGCACTTTTAATTCCCCTTCAATAGTTTATCAAGTTCTTTGGATTTATTTAAGCTATCAACTTCCACAACAACAGATGGAAGTTTGTTCCAGCAATCAACCACTCACTAGCTAAAGGCAAACTTCTGCACATCTATTCTGCCCATCCTTCCTCAATTTGAATTTGTGCCCTTTCATGCATGTGGTCTGAGAAAGAGGAAAAATTCCATCAGCACTGAGCTTCCACAATCCATTCAATGCCTTAAACACCTCAATCAGATCACCTCACAGGTGTCTAGTCTCCAGATACTCCAATTTTCTTTGTAAGAGCACCCCTCTGAAATGAGGCCTCCAGACCTGTAGGCAATACTCAAGATGTGGCCCAACCATTGCCTTACACCAGCGTTTCTCAAACTGTGTTCCGTGAGATGTGAACAAGTGTTCCGCGAAAAATCGTAATTAATAATTTAAAAAATAAATAAATTTTGCATACTTGTAGCAGACACCGCTTTTGTATTATTCTAATTTTTAACTTTATTTTTTTCGGTTATTAATATACTGGCATAGACTAATAATCAAATAGACCACAGAATAAATTTATTTTGGCAGGCTTTTGCATAGATAAGTATCTATGCATAGAGGTAATATATCTACTAAAAAGTAGCAATTTAGTGATCTAATATGCCATTTGTATGCGATTTAGCCTGGAGTACATGGGTTAAAGGAGAGAGGAAGCGAACCGATATCATAACTAAACTCACTTCCTTGTTTAAATTTTTTTTGATAATTATCAGTATTTTGAAATACTATTATTAAAATAAATGATCATGGATTTGTGGTTGATTTAAACGAGAAGCACATACTTCTAGTATTGCAACTGTGGTCGATGAAAAGGAACACAATATTGTCAACTTAAAAGTGAAAATGAACAATCGCAGCCTTTTGTTCCCCAAAAATTACGAAATGAAAAAAACAGGAACCACCTAAGAAAAGAACAATGACAGTTATTTGAATTTCGGCTTTACATGTGCTGGAAATAAAGATGCTCCTGGTGGTATTTTCACATGTAATTTTAGATGTAATTATAGATAATTCAGAATCAGATGTAATTTCAGATATTTCCAGATACAATGACATAACCACCAACTTATCCCTGCTAGCAAAATTCCAGAATATAATTGATAAAATCCCATGAGCTGTCCTGGCAGCCAGCCTGCATTGCTCAGAGAACTTCATATCTGACTGCACAATTACCCCCATGTCTTTTTCATTTTCCACAACCCAGAGTGTAATACCACACAGTTGGTATTTACTCTGGGGTTGATAATGCCCATATATAGTACTTTGCATTTGTCAAACTTCATTTCCTATTTCTGAGCCCCATCTGCCCAATGTTTCTATATCCCATTGCAGTAGCATAGTCATTAACCACCTTGCCAACCTTTCTATCATCGCAAACTTGGACATTACATCTGATATGCCTTCATCAATATCGTTGATAAATTAGCATTAGCATTAGTAGAGGCATATGATGCAAGAAGCAAGCTTATGCAGCATCAGCCAAAATAAAAAAAAAAACCTTCCACTTCACCCCTCCGTTCGTTCGAAATACCTGTCCAGCTGAGCCTTAAATTTATTTAGGCTATCAACTTCCACAACAAGGGATGGAAGTCTGTTCCACCAACCAACTACCCACTAGCTAAAGGCAAATTTCCGCACATCTATCCTACATCTATCTTTCCTCAATTTGAATTTATGCCCTCTCAGGTGATTATTCTGAGCAAGAGGCAATAACCCATCAGCATTGAGCATGCTCAAACCATTCAAGGCTTTGTACACCTCTATCAGATCACCTTGCCGGTGCCTAGTCTCCAGACACTGTAATTTGTAAAACTTAAGCCTTTCTTCGTAAGAGCAACCCTTCATTCTGTTCACTAACCTTGTTGCCCTTCTCTGTACTCGTTCCAGCAGCTCTACATCCTTCTTGAAATGAGGCCTCCAGACCTGTATACAGTACTCAAGGTGCGGCCTGACCATTGCCTTATACAAGGGAATAATCACCTCCCTATCCCTGCTAGAAAAATTCCTGTATATCATTGATAAGACACCATGAGCTACTCTTGCAGCCCGTCTGCACTGCTCAGAGAACTTCATATCTGCCTGCACAATTACCCCCAAGTCCTTTTCATTCTCTACCACTGTCAGTATAGTACCACAGAGTTGATACGTTGCTCTGGGGTTGCTGTTTCCCATATGTAATACTTTACATTTGTCAATGTTAAACTTGACATTACATCTGATATGCCTTCATCAATATCGTTGATAAATTAGCACTGTAATTTAGACAACAACAACAATGGGCCCAAAACCGAACCCTGAGGGACTCCACTAATAACATTAGTCCACAAAGAGCAGTGTCCATTGATTACCACTCTATGTATTCTCCCACTCAACAAGCCCTTTATACATAACAGCATAGCAACTTGCCCTTAATGTCATATTACTCCAGTTTGTACATCAGTCTCTTATGCACAACAGTACCAAAAGCTTTCCTGAAATCCAAGTATATGATACCAAAATAATTTTTTGCATCCAGTTCTTTTGTCAATGCATCACAGTATCCAATCAAATTGGTCAAACAAGATTTCCCCTTAACCAACCCATGCTGGGTCTGAAGTATGGTTGCAGCCTTTTCCTGATCATCCTGCATTACTTCTTTTACCAGTGGCCCCATTATTTTCCCTGGAACAGAAGTTAAACTAACAGGTCTGCGGGAACCTCCCCTGAATCCAAGTAAGCAAGTGAAAGAAATCAGCAAATACTTGGATGCTCTGATAATTATGATTAAAGGTTTTATTAGTTCCTTTGCTGCCTCCCTTAATATAATTGGATAAATCCTATTCATTCCATGTGTCTTTATTAGGTTTAACTTCAACAATTTCTCTTCCTATTTTCTCTCAGTTATTATAAAATCATTCAGCTCCCTGGTAGAAGCATTCCCCCTCTCTCTCAAGAATTCCTCATGTGTGAATGTAGATGCAAGATACTCATTGAGTCTGTCAGCAACCTGAGCAGGATCATCAATGGTCAAACCATCGATATCGAGTGGACCAATTTGATTCATATTCTTCCTTCCAGGGTTTACATAATGAACCTCGTGCGGTTCAGAATATATAAGTAAAGAAATCTTTGCCCTTTTTCTTTGCATCCTTTGCTAAATACTTCTTGTAATCTACTTTCACTTGCCTAACCTCCTTTATGACTTGATTACAGACCAGTTTATATACCATAAGTCTCTGCATCACCCAATAATTTATATACGCATCCCATGCACTTTTCTTCTCTGCACTGAGTCTCATCAGTTCATCTGACATCCATTTAGGCCTATACCCTGAAGAGTATTTCTTCAGGTTGGTATAAAAAGCCTAATTGCTTCTATGATGAATTCCTTGAAAGCTTCCCATTTAGAATTTACTGATAGTTTTTCTTTTTTTTTTTTTTAAATGAAGAAGCTGATTCTGTCTGCATTTTGGAAGTCTACTTGTAGCAGTCAATTTTCATTTTGTTTCTTTTTGGAAAAATAGATTGTGTGTCCATATCATCCTATGGATGATCTCCAAAATGATGTCAGTTTTTTCTTGAGTGGAAATTTCAGTTGTGTCCAAAAGGAAGGTATCAGTGTGTTTCTTGCTAATAGGATCTGTGTAAGATGTGTCTGTTTGGACACATCTTACAGGAGTTGAATGGGTTGTGGGAATTGCATTGTGATTGTTGTTGTCAGCTCTATTTGAAGTCTGTTGCTCTGAGCACTGAGGTACAGAAAAAAGTAAAGATTGAGCCCATTCAGAAATAGAGATGCTTGGCAGAACTGATGTATCAGTCTGAACTGATACTGAATGAATCTTTATGAGGCTTCTGTGTATATAGTCTTGGCATCTGTGGTTGTAATTGCTTTCTTACTTCTGAAAATGAGACTTTATTTTCTATCTTGTATTTCACATTTCCACTGTTCCCAAGTTTTAGAAAAGGCCGGGTGATTGTCTTTGCAACAGGTGCAAAGTGAAGACTGAGCATTACAGTCAGCTTCGGTATGCTCCTTTTGATCCACAATTAAAACATCCTGAGTCACTTTGGCAGATGTTTGAGTGCGTCCAAAATTTCTAACACTGATAACATCTTACTAGGTTCAGAATATATGAGCAAATGTGACAGTGCAAATATCTGGCTTTCACTGATGAAGGTAGGTTTGGTGAAATAAATGTCAGTATGATGTGGCAGGTTGGAACAAGCTCACCATCTTTTTTCAGCATAATTCTTTCTGATTAGGGTACGCATAAAATGCAATATTGTTCCAACTAACAGTGAGTTGCTTATCCTTAAATAACATTATTCCTGACATCTGGAACAAGAAGAAAAGTTATTATTCAGCATAATTATTTTTTCCTCGTGCGGTTGCCAGAAAGGCTGGCTGGGACCACCTAGTTTAATAAATAATAATAAAAAATAAATTTTAAAAAAATTTCTTTATGCCTCTGTGACCGTCTGGATCCTGCAATTCCTGGACAATTTCCTCCTCTGAGACATTCATTAGGTGACATTATGAAATTACTCCTTTGATGGTATTGAGTGTGGCATTTCGGAACACCTTAACTGAAACTCCACCAAATGAGTGAGTTTCGGGTAGAGACTTGGGTATAGTGTTTGGGGTTGTTCCCAACCAGCAGGTCACCAGATTTCAGTCTTTGCACCATTTTTGGAGAACCAGCTATGCTTTCAAGACATTTATATATGAGAAATGGCAGTAGATTGCCTACAAACAGGTTTGTTAGAGAATGCAGAATCAAGAAAGTTGGATATTCTATTTGGGGAGCATCTGATCTCAGTCTCTACGATTTGGTTGAGCCATTATTGGGTTGATGCAAATCCATAGGATTTGAATTTGCAGTCGTAATCAGTGAAAAATTGTTCAAGTCCATGTTTTACTCTTTTAGCACTGGGAGTTAGCTTTACGGCCCAGGTTTCCAGCCTGCCACAGGGAGGCAGGAGCAGTGCCACAAAGTGACCAAGCAGCTGAGCTAGCTTGTTAGTACTTTCAGAAAAAAAAAAGGTGGATTTCCTTTCTGCACCTCGCTTACTTCTTGTAGTGCAAAACAACTACTCTAATTTGTAAATAAAGAAAACAGTAGTTAAAACAAAACATAATCTTTCACTTAAAAGCTTTCTGGAGATAATGCTTTATAGAACATAGAGAAATCACTTGGCCATAGAACATTTGGCACCCAGGGTAAAAGGAGTAATTCAGGACCATCTACACAAGAATATAGTTATACTGGGTCACAGCATGGATTTGTTAAGGGGAAATCTTGTGTGACCAATTTGATTGGATACTATGATAACAGAAACAAAGGAACCAGATGCAAAAAATAATTTCTATATCACATACTTGAATTTCAGAAAAGCTTTTGATACTGTTGCACATAATAGACTATTACATAAATTGGAGCAGTGTGGCACTGAAGGCAAGTTACTGCTATGGACAAAAGGATGATCAAGTGGGAGAAGACAAAGAGTAGATATCAACAGATATTGCTCTTCATGACTAATGTTATTAGTGGACTACACCAGGGTTCAGTGCTGAGGCTGTTGTTTTTTATATTTATTAATATTTGTGAAGGTATGGCAGGCTTAACATCCAGGTATATCAGGCTTAAGGTATATTAAGATATATCAAGCTTAACGTCTAAGGATGTAGAGGATATAACGGTTGGCAAGGTGGTCAATGACCATAATCAAGGTATGCTACTGCAACTAGATTTTAAAAAATTAGGCAGATGGGCTGAGAAATAGCAACTGAAGTTTAACATTTACAAATGAAAGGTACTGCATATGGGTAGCAGTAATCCCGAATTAATGTACAAACTGTGGTACTATACTTATGGTAGAGCATGAGGTACTATACTTATGGTAGAGCAATGCAGGCAGGCTGCCAGGACAGCTCATGGGGTTTTGTCAATGATATACAGGAAATTTGCTGGCATAGATAAGGAGATGATTATTCCATTGTACTAGGCAATGGTTAGGCCATATATTGAGTACTGAATTCACATCTGGAAGTCTCATTTTAGGAAGGATGTAAATCTGCTGGAATGGGTTCAGAGAAGGGCAATGAGACTGGTGAAGAGAACGATAGGGTGGCCTTACCAAGGAAAGCTTCAGTTCTGCAAATTGCGGAATCTGGAGATTGTACTTGTGAGGTGGTCAGGTTGAGGTATTTAAGGCTTTGAATGGACTGAACAAACTCAATGACGATAGCATTCTTTCTCTTGCTCTGACTACACATATGAGGGGACATAAAATCAATTTGAGGAATGATGATTACAGTATAGATGTGGAATAATTTACTTTCAGCTGGTGGGTGGTTGATTATTGGAATAAACTTCTATCTGTTGTATATAGGAAGTATATAGTTAGAATAAATTCAGGGAAGAACTAGATAAATTATTGGAGGGGATAGACAGTTGATATGGAAGAGACGATCTGCCAACCCGCACTGGACCAGCGTGGCAGATTATGGTCCATTTCCCTCAGCACGAATTGTTGAGGAGGCTTCCATCCTGCAGTGGGTTGATAATGGCTGCACTTTACCTTTATGGAAGAGAATTTTTTTTTTTTTTTTTGGCTGATGGTTTATAAGCTTGCTTTCTTGCATCATATTCCAATATTATTAATAATAATAATAGTAGTAGTAAAACGGGGCGCAATTTCCCCAGTGGTTACAATGTTCTACCACCAATATCATGGATCTGCTCAAATCCTACTGTAAAGGGGAAAAGCCTTTTGCTTTGGGTTCCATAATGCATGAGGAATATTTTTTCATCCAAAAGAGCAGGACTAAAATATTTAAAAATATAGAATATTCATTAATATACAAAAAAAACGTTACAATGGAGCATCAAATGTTAGACAGAGAATCACTTGCACGAGGTTGGTGAAGGTTTTTATGGAGGCAGTTGCCAATAATTAATTGCATTTGTAATGATGTAATTGCCTTGCCCACTTCTCCCATTGGCTCGAATAAATATCACTAGAAGGAAAACTTTTTTAATGTATATATAGATGATAATATAATGCTTTTCATTTAAAGTAAATGCCACTGAGATCGATGCACTAAATAGCAAACCTAATTTTCTCACACCTATGTACAGAAAAATGCTATATCAGATATGTAGCTTGAAGCTTTTGCCCTATTCTTAACTATCTACTTTACTTACTGCACCATCTCACATATCATGATATATCATGTCAATGGGTTGCTCAGATGCTCACAATGCCTACCTGCCCATCAATGAGACTCCAATAAGAGTTGAAATCCACAACTTGTTAGTGGCTAGACTTAACTGCATCAACTTCAAAGAAATCACAAGAAATCACCATAAAATATTACTGTGTTATTACTATGACAAACAAAAAAAAAAAAGTCACAAAAATTAAAATCTTTTTGGCAAGCCTCTAACTGTACATTCTTTTCAGTACAAAATTTCAACTGAGGTACAACCTTAGTCAACAAAGGTACTTTATTTGCAACATTTCTGTGTGATGGCCTTACACTTTATAATTTAAATCATTAGTGACCATATGTATTATCATACTCCCTTTAATCTCCTTAAGAATTGTCACCTAGAACACCTTTGATCTTAGCAACCAGGTAGACATTTGTTCTAATCCATCCGTCTTTTTATAGAAAATTTCCCTTAAATTTATTTACAGATTTTAAAAGTTAGGCTTTATGATACTCCCCCCCCCCTACTGATGTATGACAGTAGCTATGTATAGTTTACTTTTTGTTTAGCAAATTCCTTAATATTATATATATCTACACATAAGCACAAATTTGGATAACAAAGTTTTACTTACACTGCATCACCAAAAGAGCTAAATTCTTTAACTTGGCTTCCAAACAAAAGATATCCAAGTTGAGCAAAAGCAAAGAAAACTATGAAAAACATAATAGCAAAGCCTCCTACATCTTTGGAACACTGAAATAAAGAAGAGAAAAGACATAATTAAAACTTGGTTCATTTTCAGAGAAAGAAGCAAAAACAGAATCAGAAAAATGGCTAATGAAAAGTTATACTATTTTCACTATGAAAACATAATCATCTTTACAGAAAAGGAGAATTTGAAAAATCTAATAACAGTTCATGATTTCTGCTTTGATTAAATGGAAGAACAAAAATCATCCCACACTCAAGCATATCAATGGACATGTTTGCATTGTAAAAAGAATTTATCATTCCATGCACAGTGTATGTGTGTGTGTGTGTGTGTGTGTGTGTGTGTGTGTGTGTGTGTGTGTGTGTGTGTGTGTGTGTGTGTGTGTTAAACAATGTTGCACTCATAAATTGGCATTAAGAACTGAATAATAAATGTAGAAATAACATTAAAATTAATCAGAAAGCAAGTTTATGCAGCATCAGCCAAATAAAAAAAACCCACTCCCATTTCACCCCTCCGTTCGTTCCACATACCTGTCCAGCTCAGCCTTAAATTTATTTAGGCTATCAACTTCCACAACAAAAGATGGTATTCTGTTCCACCAATCGAAATCAACTACCTACTGGCTAAAGGCAAACTTCCCCACATCTGTCCTACAACTGCCCTTCCTCAATTTGAATTTATGCCCTCTCAGGTGTCTATTCTGAGCAAGAGGAAGAATCCCATCAGCATTGAGCATGCTCAAACCATTCAAAGCTTTATGCACCTCAATCAGATCACCTCACAGGTGCCAGACACTGTAATCTGTGAACCTTAAGCCTTTCTTCGTAAGAGCAACCCTTCGTTCCATTCACTAATCTTGTTACCTTTCTCTGTATTCGTTCCAACAGCTCTACATCCTTCTTAAAATGAGGCCTCCAGACCTGTATACAGTACTCAAGGTGTGGCCTGACCATTGCTTTATACAAGGGAATAATCACCTCCTTATCCCTGCTAGAAAAATTCCTGTATATCATTGACAAGACATCATGAGCTACTCTTGCAGACCGTCTGCACTGCTCAGAAAACTTCATATCTGCCTACACGATTATCCCAGCTCCTTTTCATTCTCTACTACTGTCAGTATAGTACCACAGAGTTGATACGTTACTCTGGGGTTACTGCTTCCCATATGTAGTACGTTACATTTGTCAATGTTAAACTTCATTTGCCACCTCTCAGCCCATCTGCTCAACTTTTCTAGATCCTGTTGCAGTAGCGTACTGTCATTAGTGTCCTTAAAAACCTTGCCAACCTTCGTATCGTCTGCAAACATTAAGCCTGATATACCACCATCAACAGAGGGAAATTTAATGGCGGGCGCACCGGGCGCGCACCCTGGGCCCCAGCTTCTGAAGGGCCCTGCAAAACCCCAACTTTACACTTTTTTCTAATGACACCAAGTTTGGTTTCATATGTGCAATTTTAATTATGTACAAGTTTGCAATCGGCGGTAAAACCTGATAGTATGTTTATATTTGCTTATTTTCATTATTTCATTACTACGCTGCATAGGCCCAGTGCAGCTGCGCTACCACTCATCGGAGCAATGGAATCTTATTTGCTACGTTGTTTGTTTGTTTGTTGTGTTTGTTATTTGGTTTTTAGGAGCATTAGCAACTAAGGCCATATTGCTCCGGGATATGCGGTGGTCATTCCCTGACCTTTCCATATTCTCTGTATTTGGTGGTAACGGGCTTGAACCCCGGTCTAATCAAGAAGCGTGTGCTATGCAGTGCTGCTCCTTCCCACCTGGCTACAGAGGCGCCTGCTACTTTGTACTTATAAAGGTCCTCCTGCAGTGCAGACTTATGATATACGCAAATACAGTATATCGTATATTGTTGAAATTATATTACGATAAAATTAAGAAATTATATTAAGATAAAATTAATAAAGGAAAAAAAATTATTTAAATATTTTCACATTTGTAATTTTAATTTCAAGTAAAATTCTATGATTTTTTTGTTTAAATTTCTGATTGTTACTCCTATTATACGTATACTATCATTAATTATAATTATACTTTTACATATGTTCAACTATTAGTTCAAAACTTTGTGATTATTATTATGCTATTATTAATTATATTATACATATATTATATTCAAATTTTATTGGAAATAAAACATTAATAGCACATAATATTTTTTATTTATTTAAAAAAATGGTTAACATGTATTTTTATTTTCTCTGTCTCTCTCTTTTTTTTAAGGGGCCTAATATTTTCTTCTGTGCCCGGGGCCTCAACCAACCTTAATCCGCTACTGACCATCAATATCATTTATAAATACAGAAAACAACAATGGACCCAACACTGAACCCTGAAGGACTCCACTGCAGGTCGACCATCACTAATCCGACCACCAGTAATCCAGTTCCACCACTAATTTGGACATAATTTGCACGAACGTAATTTCAAATTTCTTGGGTCGGTTCACGGACCTGCCACTACTGTTTTGGTGGCATTGGTTGCAGCATCAGCTTTTTTTTTTTTTTTTTTTATTAACACACAACTGTATATACATTCTCTAATATACATTAATCAATTTATATACAATATTTATATACAGATTTTATATACATACTCTTATATATACTGTAGTCTTTCTATGCATTTGATTGTGTGTGTCCTGATAAGAAGGGTGGCTCCTAGACATAAGCCCATCTCCACCTTTTACTCCTGTAAAATCTCAGAACGTCTGCAAAACAGGCCTGAAAAAGAGTGTTATTTCAGGCCATTTCGCCACCAGGGATTAACCAACACCTGGATCAACCATTCTTAGAGTGTGCTGTAATGCACAAATCCCGCACCTAGCGGAAGTAGTGCTATATTGGTAGGTGCCAACAATCCTGCCCCCAAGGCTGCCCAAACTTGGAGGCCAGCGAAAAAAAAAAAAAAAAAAATTTCAACTAAGAACAATGTATACTTGTTGAGACAAAAGCAACTTTATACAAATATTTACATGTAAATAGCAAATACATACACTTAGAATGACATTAACTTAACAATAACACTTAGAAACATTAACCTGTTTCTACACCCAAAAGAGAAAGTGCAATACTATTGACATTAAGCTTCCAGGTCTGAGGCTCCCAAGCCCAGATGCAATCAAGCAAAACTCCCAACATACACTGCCAGTTCATTTTCTGATAGGTTCCTTATAATTGATCTCTTAGCAGATCAATTATAAGGAACTGCAGCAGCAAAAACCTGCAATGCCTGAAAATTAGACACTCCATTCACAAACTCTTGCACATTGTTTTCAGCTAGATCGGGAATCAGTTCGAAAAGACGACGCCTCTCAACATTATAAAATGGGCAATGAAACAGTGTATGCAGCCAAGTTTCCGCCTCACCACAAGAACACCACGGATCTGGCTCCAGACCCCATGAACATAATTTGTCTCGAAAGGACCCATGTCCTGTCAGCACATAGTTGGTGAACATTGAAGGACAAAACCATGACGAAACTGTTTTAGAAGTAGCAAAGTCCGCAGCAGGAATAATATTCCTAGTTATTACTCCCACCTCCGACGAAATCCACCGATTCCTCCAAATCTCTATTAGTTCATTCCAGATTCTAAGTTTCTCCTCCTTAACACTGGCATCCAGGTTGATGGAAATGTCCAAATAATTAGCAGGGATTTCCTTTCTCATAGCATATAACATTCCACGATATGCAATGTAGAGATCAAGAGGGATAGATCCAGCAATTACCTGTAGCGCAGCCGTAGATAACGTCCTCGGGGCATGCAATAGGGCCAACAACATAGATCTTTGTAATGACATGAGTTTGTTTTTTATTTTTACTTTAATCACTGATCCCGACCACACACCAGCCGCATAAGCAACAATTGACAGGAAGATAGTTTTGTAATACAGTGACATCGTTCGTTTGTTACGTCCCCATTCTTTTTTGGAGATTCTAATCACCAAAGACGTGAATTTCTTGATTTTATCATTGAGGTATGATACGTGCAAATGGAATCCCAACCTATCATCCAGAATAACTCCTAGGTATTTAGTGCTAGACACAAAAGGAATTTGTCTTCCATTTAACAATACTCTGGGCGGACGGTTATAATCAAAATGTTTTTTAAACACCATGAAGTTAGTTTTCTTAGATGAAATTTTTAATTTGTTTAAGGAGGCCCACTCAGAAAGGTCCTCCAGAACATCTCGTATTCTCTGCTCCAGCATCAATCTAGACCCACCAGGAACTCCAACAACCAGGTCATCCGCGTATGCCACCTGCAGGCATCTTGAGGCACTAGGCCTATTCAGCCACTGATCCAAAACTGTGTTCCAAAATATAGGACCCAAAACAGATCCCTGCAGGCACCCTCGACTGATATATTTTCCAAACATCAGATGTTTTGCACAGACCCTCACCTGCCTATCACAGAAGTAAGAACGAATTACTCCATATATGTATCTGTCACATTGAGACATTCTTAAGGATGTTAACACACTCTCCCACCACACAGAATCAAAAGCACCCTCAAAGTCCACAAACACAACCAAGACATACTTCTCAGAAGAGGATTTTTATGTAATTGATTAATGTCAAAATAGCTTCCTCAGTTGAGTGACCCCGTTTAAAACCAAATTGACAATCCGAGGTAACATGACCTTCATTCAGCATATCAACAATTCGAGGAGCCAGCAACCTTTCAAACAACTTGCCAAGATGAGCCAAAAGAGAAATAGGTCTGTATGATCGAGGATCCCCCTTAGGCTTACCAGGCTTATGCAGGATCTTAAGCAGAGCAATCTTCCAAGATCTCGGAAACTTTCTCTCGATCAAACATTTGTTATACATTTTTAACAATATATGCGGACAAAGGTCAAAAAATTTTATCAAAACTTTGTTTTCTATCAAGTCAAGACCTGGGCATTTCTTAACATTCAATTTAGCAATGGCTACTCCAAGTTCCAGGAGGAAAAAAAGACATATTTCCGACGAACCAGCATTATCCAGCTGGATTGTAGATTGATCTTCTGTGTCCAACTCTGACCTGTCCTCGGGAAAAAGTTCCCTGACGATGTGCTCAACGGTATCATACCAGTTATCAGTTTCCTCCCCATTGGCCACAACAGTGTTATAAATTTCTCCATGTAGAAGTTTATCATGAGATATTCTATAAATCAGTCCTCAAGGATCTGAATTACCCACCTCTTTGACCAGACTCTGCCAACTCTCAATCTTAGCACGGACGATTTCCCTATGGTACTCTCTACGCAATGATTTATAATTTTCACTGAGCAATTGTACATAATCCACTGACAAATGTCTACTTCGCTGCAGCACTCTCCTGGCTCTGTTTACCTGAGATCTTCGCTCAGTCAAAACCGGAGACCACCCAAGGAACCGGGGCCACTCTAAATTGTTTTCTAATTGTAGTCTGTAGCGTTGCCTGATAAAGATGATATTCAACATGAGCTACCAATTCCTCAGTGTTAAAATCGTTCAAAGATATTGCATTGTCATCATTGTATATAGATTTCAAGTAATTTCCAAATTTTTCCCAGTTTATCTTGTCCATAGAAAATCTTTTTAAATTTCCAATACTAAAATTCCTTCGTACCGGCTCAGGGGCAACATAAAACAAAATAGCGTTATGATCGCTGTTTACCATGTCCGGATTTACATCCCAACTCAGAATCCTCCCATCATACCCCGAGGAAACAAGAGTTACATCAATGTTTGACTCTCCATTGCATGTAGAAAATGTATAAGGTTTACCACGTAGATTCTGAACACTCAGATTATGTAGCAAAATCATATCCTCCAAGAGAGAACCCCTAGAATCTACCACCCCGCTGTGCCAAAAACCAGATTTAGCATTCAAATCAGCCGCCAGAATCAATCCACGCTCCGCAAACCTTGAACAAATTTTATCTAT
Organism: Mastigoproctus giganteus; assembly: GCF_048544385.1. Lineage (NCBI taxonomy): Eukaryota > Metazoa > Arthropoda > Arachnida > Uropygi > Thelyphonidae > Mastigoproctus > Mastigoproctus giganteus. Next base: position 72,110,091 of record NC_143582.1, on the reverse strand, counting down.
ATGATGTAATTAAACTTGAAAATCTTCCGCAGGAGAGCAGTATGCAGAAACCAGGCAAAAGGAAAATTCCATCAATGACACTGAAACACAAACAACATTCGCAGAACACTCCCCAGTAACGGCGGTCAACACAACCTGATTGAATACCACTATCACAAACTTGGGAGGGGCATCCGAAGCAGCAACCACTCTACATGAAGTTGGATATCCAATGACTTTGAAGACAAGTCCTCCCACTCGAACAGAATAATATGGCTCCTGAATGCACACCAAATCAAAGCACTTTTCAATAGCAGCCACTCGGATTTCGCCAGCCACAGCTCTAGACCTTTGTGCGTTAATCTGTAAAATTTTTAGACACTTTTGATTTGCAAAATTATCTGTGGTAAATTCCAGATTATTTTTCCTATTCATTGTAAGTTCTCCTGTCCGTCATTTCCACAGCTCTAATGTACTCCGGACATTCGCTGTCTCGTACCGAGTGATCACAACCTCGACCTCTCCTCTTGCAGTTAATACATTGAGGGGAACTATCCTTGTTAGGACATTCAGCATAAACATGACCACTGTTAGCACAATGACCACAGGACACCGAATTGTGAGAACATGTCTGAGAAGAGTGACCATACCCAAGACAGCGAAAGCACTTATTAACTACTGTAAATTTTTGGAAGCGATGTGATCCAAAGCACAGAAAAATCCTGTCATTATTAAATAAACATTTGTATAGACGTAGAGTAAATCCGATAATCCAATTTGTTACCTTAGAGCGTGAACCCGAAAAAAAAAAAAAAAAAAGTACAGGAGCTGCAGTCTGCGCGGGTAGCAAAGTGGTATCGTCACCGTGCTCCCCTCACCGAGTGGAAAAGGCCTGGGTTCGAATCCCGTCGATGAAACGAGGAACTTTAATGGGCTTTTTTCACTCCGTGGCTAAGTTAGTCGGTCTCATGCGTCAGCTGTCAGCACGAACTCAAACACTGACAAGCATTTCTTACTTGTTTTTGTGCATTTATTATTATAACCTGCTCACATTTAGTCCCAGCCATGGTTCCAATGCATAAAGGAAGTGCTTCTTGTGGTGTAAAGTGCGAACACTGTACTTGTCCATAACAGATAAAGTCGAACTTCTGAAAAACTCTACAGCGGTGTGTCTGTGAGAAATTTAACTCTGCTTAGTTTTAAATTCCAGCAATTTCTCCCAGTTGCTCTCTTATATTAATAATTTTCTTTTAGCCATTCCTTTTTAATTTTTTTTTTTTTTTTTTTTACAACACACTTGTACAAACTTGTGGAAAAATACAACATAATATGATGGACAATACCGTGCACGAACGAACTTGTTTTCACAAATAATACTGGCAAACTTATTGTGACATTTGAGAGTTTATTTTATCGCAATTAGTTTTATTGCAGTGCTCGCTGTGCGTGAAATAAACTAATCACAAACGACCTTCATATGTATGCCGTAATAGCATCACAGGTATGTGGCCAACACGGCTTCTCAAGAAACAAAGTAACCTACTGGGCCACATCAGCTACATATATACAACATCAAAAAAAGACTTTTTTTTTTTTTGATGTTGTATATATATATACAAAGGGTACTAGGAAAGTTTTACAATACAGCTTTGTTTATTTAATTTTTTCAAAGTAATTTCCTCTACATTCAATACACCTCTCCATCCTCCGAAACCAATCTTTAAACCAGTTCTGCCAAGTTTCACTAGGGAGTAAAGCACACTCGTTGTCCCAAGCCCGTAGAAGGTCCTCATCACTGGAAAACCGCCTCCCTTTTAGCTTCATTTTCACGTGCCGGAACAGTGCAAAGTCGCAGGGAGCAAGGTCTGGACTGTAGGGAGGGTGCTCGAGAAGTTTCAGTCCTGTCGTGGTCAAATATTCGGTGCAGGCTTTGCCGCGGTGACTGGAGCATTATCGTGATGGAGGTACCAGGTGTCCATTCTTGACTTTGGCCGCAGGTTCTTCATAGATCCAATGACTTTAGGCAGGCATTGTTCAGTATACCACTTAGCTGTGACTGTCTTCTGCGTGTCCAAAACGACACGTTCCACAATTCCACTCGATTTGAAAAATATACAGCTATCATTTTCTTCTTTACAGATCGGGATTTTCTGACAATTACGGGTGTATCGTCATCATCAAAGACCCAAACTTTGTTTTGAGCCTTGGTCGGCAGATCGTAATAGTACAGTCAAGTCTCGTCACCTGCCACGATGTTGTTCACATACCGAGATTGTCCCTTATCAAACTTTTTTAACATCTCCTGGCACCAAGTCACACGTCGTGTCATCTGCTCTTCAGTCAGTTGATGCGGCACCCAGAGAGAACAAAGTTTCTTCACGTGCAAATGATCTTGCAGAATCGAACGAATTGCTGGTGCATTTAGGCCCAAAGTATCCTCTATCTGTTTGTAGGTCACTCGCCTGTTTTTGTCAAGCATTTTCCTCACAGCAGTAACGTTTTCCTCCGTAACTGACGTTCGTGGCCTTCCCGGCCTCTCAGAATCCTCCAGAGTGAAATTTCATCATCTAGTGCAAGAGTCATTTCTTCTAAGCATTGGTCTATGGTTAAACCACGCACGAAATTATACCGCAAAACTGTCCTTATCTCATTTCGTCACCACGATGCCATCGCAAGCACTTTACACTCTCACTACTAATGAATAACTGAGCCCATCGACTTGGCGCAGCGGCTACTATGCACGTATGAACATGTCTCAACATGCAGCAACAAGCAGCTTCCTGTGATTCATTGTTGCATCATATTGCAAAACTTTCCTAGTAGCCTTTGTATATCAAAAAAAAATATCAAAAAAATACTTTTTTTGATATTTTAAACGAAAAAACGACAAAACTGATATTACAATATTTATTTTAGAATTACTAATCAAATTATTTGCTAAATATTTTTTGGCTCCTGGGGAATTTTTTTCTTAACTAGCTTGGCAGTCAAGGTAGGATGAGATGGGTTACCTGTTGGGTAAACTCTATGTACTAATATGACCACCGGTGATCCAGCAAACTCACTAATCCGGTACCCACAGGTCCCATCGCTGCCAGATTAGTGATGGTCGACCTGTAATAACATTAGTCCACAAAGAGCAGTGTCCATTGATTACCACTCTCTGTCTTCTCCCACTCAACCATCCCTTTATCCATAGCAGCAATTTGCCTCCAATGCCACACTGCTCCAATTTGTGCAGGTCTTCCGTGTGCAACAGTATCAAAAGCCTTTCTAAGATCCAAATATATGATATCAAAGTTATTCCCTGCATCCAGTTCCTTTGTGACCACATCATAGTATCCAATAAAATTGGTCAGACAAGACTTCCCCTTAACAAAACCAGGTACTTGGTTTTGTTAAGCTACCTGCTCAGTTAACTAACAAACTAGAATATTTTGCATCGACATTCACACGAGGAGTTATTCAGGGAGGGGAATGCCAGAGGTGTATTCAACTCTGGCAGTAAGCTATATAATCTTATAATAACTGAGAGTAAAGTGAAGGAGAAATTGTTGAAGATAAATACAAGAAAGGCACCTGGGGTGGATGCAATCTACCCAGTTATATTAAAGGAGACAGCAAAGGAAGTAAGCAAAACCTTAGCCATAATTATGAGAGCTTTCCTGGACTCAGGGGAGGTACAATGGACTGGAGATGTGCAAATGTGACCCCAATCTAAAAAGGAGGATCGCAGGAAGACACAGGTAATTACAGACCTGTTAGTTTAACTTCTTTTCCACGGAAATTAATGGAGGCACTGGTTAAAGAAGCATTGCAGAATCATCTAGACAAAATTTCAATTATAGCTCGAACACAGCATGGATTTGTTAAGGGGAAGTCTTGTCTGACCAATTTGATTGGATACTATGATGTAGTCACAAAGGAACTGGATGCAAAGAATGACCTTGATATCATATATTTGGATCTTAGAAAGGCCTTTGATACTGTTTCACATGGAAGACTGTTGCACAAATTGGAGCAGTGTGGCATTGGAGGCAAATTGCTGCTATGGATAAAGGTAATGGTGGAGTGGGAGAAGACAGAGAGTAGTAATCAATGGACACTGCTCTTCGTGGACTAATGTTATTAGTGGAGTCCCTCAGGGTTCAGTGTTGGGTCCATTGTTGTTTTCTGTATTTATAAATGATACTGATGATGGTATATCAAGCTTAATGTCAAAGTTTGCAGAAGATACAAAGGTTGGCAGGGTTGTTAATGAACTAATGACAGTGCACTGCTGCAAAAGGATCTAAAAAAGTTGAGCAGATGGGCTGAGAGGTGGCAAATGAAGTTTAACATTGACAAATGTAAAGTACTTCATAAGGGAAGCAGCAACCCCAGAGTAACGTATCAACTCTGTGGTACTACACTGACAGTGGTTGAGAATGAAAAGGACCTGGGGGTAACTGTGCAGGCAGATATGAAGTTTTCTGAGCAGTGCAGACGGTCTGCAAGAGTAGCTCATAGTAGCTCAATTTTTCTAGCAGGGATAAGGAGGTGATTATCCCCTTGTATAAGGCAATGGTCAGGCCAGACCATTATACAGTTTTGGAGGCCTCATTTTAAGAAGGATGTAGAGCTGTTGGAGCGAGTACAGAGAAGGGCAACAAGATTAGTGAATGGAACAAAGGATTTCTCTTACGAAGAAAGGCTTAAGTTTTGCAAATTACAGTGTCTGGAGACTAGGCACCTGGGAGGAGATCTGATTGAGGTGTATAAAGCTTTGAATGGTTTGAGCATGCTCAATGCTGATGGGATTCTTACTCTTGCTCAGAATAATCACCTGAGAGGGCATAATTTGAAATTGAGGAAAGTCAGTTGTAGGATAGATGTACGGAAGTTTGCCTTTAGCCAGCGGGTGGTTGATTGCTGGAAAAATGTCCATCTGTTCTTGTAGAAGTTGATAGATTCAAGGCAGAACTTGACAAACATTTGGAGCAAGTGGATGGGTGAAATAAGGGTGGGCTTTTTTTTTTTTTTGGCTGATGCTATATAAGCTTGCTTTCTTGCATCATGTGCCTTTGCTAATGCTAATGTATTCCATATGTGACCTAACCACTGCCTTATACAATGGGATAATCATCTTCTTTACTGTCAAAATTCCTGTAATGACAAAACTTTCATTAGCCCATGAAGAGCAGCAGCTATTTATAGTCATTCTGCCTTCTACTATCTCTTTATTCACAGTAACTTGCCTCTAATGTCACACTGCTTTGATTTGTGCAACAATCACACATGTGGTATAGTACAAAAGCTTTACATTTACTTTACGTTATTCTTCTTTGCGCCCAGAGCCTTTATGATGATCTCACAGTGGTAGGAGCAGTGCCTTGTGGCTTCACTCCTATCATTGTCAGGATTATCTTGGTAGATGTTGTAGATTATCTTTCAAGATAATCTTGCATTACTTCTTTAACTATTGACTCCACTATTTTACCTGGCATAGATATAAAATTTTCAGGTCTGTAGTTCACTCACTTCACCATTTAAATCACCCTTCTATATAGAATATACATTTGTATATCTTCAATCTATAAGGACACGACTTCCCCCTCAATCTAATGATGACTTCATTATTATGGCTAAAGGTTTATCTAACTCTTTCGCATCTTCTTTTAATATAACTGAATAAATTCCACAGCTGCAGAAATTTCTCTTCCACATTCCTTTCAGATATTATTATTATTTTTTTATCGTATTATGTGAGCAATGTACGAAGGAACCAGTTTTTCCTGCTTCCTTCGTGTATCGTGGCCATGAGGTCCAACTGTACAGTGCGGCACCATCGTAATATCCAAGCACAAGGCAGGATTCGAACCTGCGACCTTTGGGTTGCCAGGCAGGCACCTTACCCATCCGGCTAGCCCGGTCAGCTTCAGATATTATAAAATCATTTTACTTCTATTAGTATGGATATCTGGGGCTAATGGAATCTAAAAACTTCTTCATATGAATATAGATGCAAAATATTTATTCAATTTGTCAGCAACTGGTACAGGATAATCAGCAGTTATTCCATTCACATCCAGTGGATCAAAGTGATTCACAGCTTTTCTCTGAGTGTTAACATATGCAAAAAATTCCTTACTACATTTCACTGCACACTTAGCATTAAGTGATAATAAAATGAGTAATAATACTAGTGATGAATGTATTTATTTGCATACAGCAAATATAATCAATTAATTCTACTTCTGGAGTTTCTTAAGGTTTTATACACTATGTAATACCAAACATAACAAGAGAGAGAAAATGACAATCTTAGGGTAGTGACTTTCATAAACAGCAATTTAAATCTGTAATAAAGGAATAACCAAGCTGACACAGCTATAGGAATATCAAAAATATGGCATCACTGATATTGAGGTTCCACAATTTGAATAAGTGATACAATACATACAGAAAATACCTAACTAGGTGAAGAAACATCTAATTATGTCACTTTTCTATAACAGTTTCTCCATACAAAAAAATCGTAAACTTTTTTGTTTTTTCAAATAAATCCAATAATTTCTTTCTGGAATATAAAGAAAAGTGCAAGATAACAGAGATATGTGGGCAAAGATACTGGATAAATAAAAATCTTGGAAAGATTTTGAAAAAAAAAAAAAAATGCGAAAACAAATATTAAAGAAGGTGCAAAAAAGTCTGAGTTCATTTGAAAATCTCAGAAATGGCAAGGGAAAAAAAAAAATGACGATGAAAAGTTTAAAACAGAAGAAAATAATCTCCTGTTTTACAGAAGAAAATAATCTTCTAAATAAAAAAAAAAATTAGAACTATGGAATAAATACTTTGATGATCTGTTATATGAAGGAGCTGAAAATGTCACAGAATACTGAAATGGGCAAATGCTGGATGGATGTTATTTCTATTATTGAGGTTTAAATGGTCAGGGAAAAGGCAGTAGGTACAGATGAAATTATATTTCAAACATTGAAAAAAATGTGACAGATAGTATTTTAAGGAGAATAAAAGCTTTTAATAAAAATGGTAAATCTTTAAAAGGGGAGAATAAGTCTAATTTCCCCCTCCTTTAAGAATTTCAAACTAGCACATCATAAAACATGGGCATACTGACTTTTGAAAATATCCATTTTAGTAATATTCAAATTTTTCTGCACTGCTTCTGTTTCTTATGAAGTTTTATGTATCTTTCTAATATTTAACAATGCTATTACAATCATGTAATAAGAATGTTATTAATATCATGTAATAACAGTATTGAATTTTGGCATTTAATTATTAAATATAAAAAATTAAACTGTAAATATAAATATTGATCAACAGAAATTAAATTTAACTTCGAAAAAAAGTATAACTAGTGGTAAGGTTTCAGCAGGCAGAGGTCACTGTCCTTGTGACCTCTGCCTGGGCGCCTCCGTAGCCAGGTGGGCAGAAGCAGCAGTGCATAGCACATGCTTCTTGATTAGACTGGGGTTCGAGCCTGTGACCACCAAATACGGAGGATGCGGAAAGGTCAGGGAATGACCACCACATATCCCCGGAGCAATATGGCCTTAGTTGCTAATGCTCCTAAAAACCAAACAACAATGACCTATGCCTGCCTTGAGCATTTTACATATTTTGGCCCACCTTAAACCAATCAGGGGCATCTGGCCAAAAAAAAAAGGACTGGATGCACCTAGTTTAAGATTAAACTTGGAATGAGAGTGGCCACTGCTTTTTAAAATTTGCATGGACCATGACAACCTTGGCACCTGATCTTATAGAGTCTCCAGGGCAAAATATATATATTGCATTAATTACTGGTTCAAGATTAGTGGCTGTTGCTTAGCTACCTTTTAACAATAGATGTAGCTTACTTGAGCTGTTTTAGTAGTGACTTGTTAACATTTACTTGGAACTATATATGAAATGGGTCTGAAAGGCCAGGCCCCATGTTATTTTTGGTTTAGTGTTTCTCATCAGATGGATACCAGTACTGTTATAAAAGTTAGATACTCTTTTTTTTTATGTTCAGTTATTATATAAAATGGTTTCTTGTCTCAAATATCAATATAATTTATGTAAAAAGTTTCTTGTCTCAATTATTAATCTATATATATATTTGATAAAATACATTAATACAGGAACATGCATAATGCTGAATTTTTGTGGACTTAATGGTTTTACAAACTTCAAAATGAGAGACTGAAAGGTTCATGTTTATCTTTCTCATTTATAAGCTTTTACAGAAATATACAGCCAGCCATATCCTGCCTTAAGAAAATACCAAAAATTCCCAGAAACAGTTATTATATCCTCAAGGTTATTATCAATAATTTTGTCTTTTACACTTTTTATAGTAGTTTTCTGTTGCAGTTGAACTTATTTTCTCCTATGATAATCCAATATTGTATGCAATGTCTTTCAATGTTAATGTTTCAGGAATTCTAGAGCTAACCCCAGGGGCTCACATCTGGTGAGTATGGGCTTGGCCCACCCAGGGTCCTGAGCGGGATATCACCATTCTTCTCTTTCTTGGTTATTCCCCCCCTCCCCCCCCCCCCCCTCTCTCTCTCTCAGAGTAACTTAGGAATTTTTTTTGGCTGGTACAGCATAAGCCTCAGGCTTCCTTGAACCATATGGCTAATAATAATAACTTCAATTTCTGAGTTCACAAACCAACAAGTAGCTCACCAAGAAAGTAGGCTTTGAGGACTCAAATAATGCCCTGATCCATGAGCTGAATTACTGCAGTTTTGTTCATTTGCAGAAATGCAACTCTGATCTTGCCACCTTTCGATTTCAGGACATCAGCCAAAGGATGAACTGGGCAGTGATCCAATAGTAATAGAGCTTTTACTTAAAGTTTTTTGGAAAGCAGATGGCATCTCATCGATGGTATAAACCCAATTTCAAACCAGGAAGAAAAAATATCACTCATCGTCCAAGTGTTGGAGCTATTTTTATAAATCACAGGTAGAGAATTCGTGCTGACGTGCTTAAAGTACCACAGACGTTGACTACCATCGATGCACTGTGACTTTTTTTTGTCTTATTTGTACACAGTAACACAGTAATTCTCTCTTCAATGATTTCATGCCCACTTTGTTGGGTACCTTTTTAATATCCAGTGATTGTCGAGGGGAGGTTTACAGTACAGTGCTGTTTCATCATAGTTGTAACTCACAACTGTTCATCTGTGAATTCGCCATCTTGAATCACATTATGCAGAAATTCAGGAAACACTTCTGGTGCTGTAATGTCACCAAATGCAGACTTTACCTACAAAACTAAACTGGGATATCCAGAGGATAAGCCTTCCATCTTCAAAGTTTTAAATGTGTCATCAGCTCCACCAAGTAGGTTATGAAATTTAAGTGCCTATGCTTTCAAAATTACCCCAATTAATAGTATTCCTACAATATGCTTCTTTAGAAACTATTTATATAAGCACTGGTCCACATCACAGTTTTTATAAAGTCTAGTTTTCTTTCTTTAGAGACCTATTTCATCTTCTATGAATGAATAGAATTTTTCTTCCTCTTTCATCCAACTGCAGATTGGTCCTTCTTGAATTCCACATTTGCAAAATATAATGCATTTTTGTTTCACCGCTTTTAATTCTTTCAATAATCTTTAACTTCTCTTCAACTGTATATTTTTTTTATTTTAGTGGCCATTACTTTAGTCCTACTTATTTACTAATTTTGCATTTCTGGTGCCCTAGAATTTACCATGTTTTGAGAAAACTAAATCAAAACCAGACTGTCCAGCCTATCACAGTGCCTAAGTGAAGTCACAAGATTTCTCCATAAATCACTTCTCAGTTCATGTATAAAAAGTCTAGTTCAGCCCTCAGCAGTTTTTGCTATCCTAAGTGTAATTTCTAGTTGAAGAAAGAATGTTATGTGCTGTTTACAAAAATTTACTTTGTAACTAATGTAATGCACTTGATGAATGGCAGTCAGATTGTAATCAGATTTGTAATTAGTGTTCTACTAATATACTCTTTTATTCAGGGCCGGCCCCAAAATTTGTAGGCCCTATTAAAAAATTACTTGCTGGGCTCTGGGAGCCTGTGAAAAAATAAATAGGTATTTTTGTAATAGTATTTTTTTTTAAATTTTACAGTATTCAAATTTTCAAATTCTTCAACTCTTAGAGTGACGATAATGTGAGTAACTAGACATCAAGATGGCAGTAGGCTTGATGATAGAAATGTGGAAAAGACATGGATAATGTTATTATTAAGACCATTTAAGCACGGGGGGGGGGGCTATTCGACAGAATTGGTTGAACGTGCTTGTGGTAGGAACTGCTTTTATTGCATCTCTATCTGAGGGGAGCAACTGTGTGTGTGTCTACAGTATTTAATCTCTGACAAGTCCTGTGGTTTATAAAAATTACTCTAAACACTGAGTATATCAAAGCAAATATACAGCTAATTTCTCCTCTTGGAAATACAGTAGAATGTACAGTATATACAGTATTCACTTTTTCCAGTTTCCAATGTGAAACTAATAGTTCTCTGAAACACACCACTTTTTCTTTTTTTCATAATTAGTTTTGTAATTATATTTCATAATTCATTTAGATCATGCCGACAGTACATCTGAAACTGCAGTATGAACAGGTGCATTATAACAAGGTTGCACTTTATGTGTGTAATATTATTACATATAATGACATTAATATATTAAATTTATAATGCCCTACTTATAGCACTATCTTAGTTTTATCACTTGGTTTTTTTCTGGTACCATGATCAATCCTGCAATGTGGGAAAGGGATCCCACTATAAATGAAACCCCCTGTTTAGGGCTGGTTCCTTTAAAAACACTATAATGGAAGCTAACTGTACAAGTTGTTATACAAAATTTTAAATAAATAATAAAAATATCTGTTTCTTACTCTGGAAAGTGTAGACGACAACTGGGTCATTGTCTTATTGAAGCTTATATACTTAAACACTTTTATCCATGCAAAGAAGACATCCAAAGCAACTGCACTATTAAATTGATTCTGCCAGAACCCCAAAAATTCAAAATCTGGAAACTGGTCTGGTTTACTTAGCAATCCCTCTAAAAGATTATTAACCATGATTGTCCTGAATATGCTGAATGCTATACATACAACTGAAATCTGAAAATAATAAATAATAAATGCATAAGTATATAAGTGCACTGATATTTTATCATTTCCAAGAGAATATAATTAGAAGACTTTCAGTAATCATTAATTAAGTATTAACATTAATTAATTATGAAGAAATATGCTCAATGCTATACATACAACTGAAATCTTAAAAAATAAACAAGTGCACCACAACCACCACCACTACTACTACTACTGTTTTGTCATTTCAAAGAGAAAACAATGAAGAGACTTTCTGTAATTGTTAAGTAATTATGAGCAACCATATAATGTTCTCAATCCACTAATGTTCCATTTCTTTTATGAAAACTATTTAATTAAGTTAATCTTTTTAACTCATTTTGTATTAATAAGTGGCATACACTTTAAATAAAAAGCAATATACTTCTTCACTGAAGCAGTTCTTTTTATTTAGAGTAGTGCAATACTAGTGAAGTGCCTCCATAATATGAGAGTAGCAAACCAGTTTTCTTACAGCTACATACAGAAAGAGGCTATGTACAATAACACTACTCTGCATAGTTTGATGTTTGTAAACTAATAGCTTTTTTTAACTCAGTTTTTTATGCTGATTTCAAAAACATTTTTCGTTATTTTTCACAAATCACTTAAGTTCGTGTCATTAAATAGCTAATTTGTAAACAAAACCTTCACATGTTGGCTATGCCATGTGCAATTCCCATGATTTGGCGAGAGCCTACAAACCACTGTGATGACTGTTACTCTTGATTAGTTAATGTAGAAGAATACAATGCAAAGAGTAAGAAGGCCACTGTGATCCTAATATTCCTCTGCCATTAGACTAGTCCCACAAGGAGATAACCTGCCAACTCCATGCCCTCCACTTATACAGGAGAATGTAGAAGCAGGAGAGAGTGCTGAAAGCTTCTGAAGATGAAACTGAAATCTACATACTCGGAGACATCGAGTCCAGCCCTCAACTGTTTTCACAGCATGAACTCAATGATCCGTAAGAGATTTAAATTTACCAAAGGAATCTGCAGAACTTCTTGATTCTAGACTTAAGTCAAAAAATCTTCTAGGGCATGGGACATTTTGCTCATGGTACAGACACACAGAACAAGAACTAGTCCCCTACTTTTCTGAGGACAATTCTATGGTTTTTTCAGTAATATAAATGACTTAAGACCTTTTTAAGGGATTAGTTACAATCCTACACAGAGGAGACTTTTCACTGACTCATCAAAGGGAGTCTCAAAGGTGTATAGCACCCACAATCGAAATAAATATGGGTCAATTCCAGTAGCTCCCTCTGTACATTTCAAACAAACATATGAAAACTTTTTTGTATGAGTGGGACAGTCGGGCAAAGAGTAAGCACTGGGATGTTGAAGTCTGGCCAAAGAGGGGGCAGTTTGTTGCCTGGATCAAAGAACAAAGTTCAAAACTATCTTCCCTCCACCGTTGTACTGGGTTTGATGAAACAGTTTGTGAAAGATTTATCTCAGAAATATCCCTGCTTCAACTACCTTTGTACTAAATTCCCATTGATCACCCAAGAGACGTGAAAACATGGTATTTTTGTTGGACCTCAAATTCACAAACTGATGAAGGACCTAGATTTTGAGGGAAAAAATGAATAAAAGAGAAATACAGGCTTCAAGTCTGTTGTTGAGAACTTCTTAGGGAAAAACAAGGATTAAGACTATCAGAATATAGTTTAAAATATGTTGGCAAACTTCAAGGAGCTGGACTGCAACATGAGTGACAAGGTAAATTTTTTTACACTCCCACAGAGACTACTACCCATAAAATCCAGGGAGGCTTAGTGAAGAACAGGGTGAGAGGTTTCACCAGGCCATTTAAGACATGGAAATGAGGTACAAGAGGGAGGCAAAATGTCAACATGATAGTTGACTATTACTGGATGCTGAAGAGAGACTGTAAAGTAGAAGGATCTGTAAGAAAATCAAAGAAATGAAAAATTGACTCATTGTAGATTAGTTTATAAATGAGAGGTAAATGTTTAGTTGACTTTTTACCACACTGCTCTTTGTAATATATTTCTGATATGTACGTAAATATAAGACTGGAAAAAGTAGCATTTTGTTCTAATTTCAGTGCACAAATTAATTAATTAAAATCCAAAATTAAATATCCATTATCAATCCAAAATTAATAAAAATTTGTGAAAAATCAAATTTTCTTTTGGTTGAAAAAAAAACCTGATGCGATGAAAACAAGCAGAAGTCATTTTTGAAATTAGTATTAGAAAAGATTCAGAAATGCACTTTTCTAAGAAAGCATCAGTGAATTTTTTAAAATACAGAGTAGTGTAATCTAAAGGAACCCCTAGTTGGCAGTGGCCACAGTGTACTGATGTGGGATTTACTTAAAGATGTAACTACCATAAGGAGTAAAGGGAAGGGTTTTTGCTTTCATAAAGGTGACTACAATGGTCTCAGACAGTTTTACCAACAGAAAATTTGAAACGGGAAGCAAGGAATTAATTTTGCAAGCTACTAGGCTTTTCAAAACAACTAAGAAGTACTGTTCAAGATTTAGGCCAAAATGGATGGGCAGATAAACTAATGAGACTCGTGGTAGAGAAGAAAAAATGTATGGGATGAATATAAATTATCAAGTGACACAGAAGACTATGGTAGATATAAGCTAGTTTATAATGAAGTCACAAAGAAGGTTAAGCAAGCGAAGGTAGATTACAAGAAACCTTTTGGCAAAGAATACAAAGATTTCTTTATTTATTTAAACTCTCGAAGGAAGGGGATGAATCAGATTGGCCCACTTGATATGAATGGTTCGACTGTTGATGATCCTGCTCAGGTAGCCACTGCACATAAAACACTGCTGAACAAATTGTAGGAGAAGTGGGAGAAGACAGAGAATGGTAATCAATGTGTACTGCTCTTCATAGACTAATGTTATTAGTGGAGTCCCTGACACCAGGGTTGGGACTATTGTTGTTGTCTATATTTATCAATGATATTGATGAAGGTATATCAGGTTTAATGTCCAAGTTTGCAGATGACACAGATTGGCAAGGTTTTTAATGACAGTAATGACGGTATGCTGCTGCAACAGGATCTAGAAAAGTTGGGCAGATGTGATGAGAGGTGGAAATTGAAGTTTAACATTGACAAATGCAAAGTACTGTATATGGGTAGCAGTAATCCTATAGTAATGTACCAACTGTGCAGTACAACTACACTCAGGGTAGGGGAGAATGAAAAAGACTTGGAGATAATTGTGCAGTCAAATATGAAGGCTTTCAGAGCAGTGCAGACAGCTTGTCAGAACAGCTGATGGAGTCTTGTAAATGATATAGGAAGTTTTCTGGTGGGGGATTAGGAGGTGATTATCCCTTTGTATAAGGCAATGGTCAGGCTGCACCTAAAGTACTGTACAGTCACTCAGCGACTTACATAAGTTGCGTTCCACAAAACTCTATGTAAGTTGGAATTTCCCTAAAGGCTTACGCAGCACTTGCAACTATGAGCACTGAATTTGATTGAAGCAAAAAAGAAAATGTTTGACAAACATGTAAATAGAATTATTTATTCAGTTTTTTTATCTCATGTGCAGGAAAAATTTTAAAAGTGTTAAAATTTATTTCTATGCAATTACAAAAATGTTACTTTAACATTGTGAAAACTAGCACAATGCTTCAACCTATTAAGCCACCCTTTGCTTGCAAAGAACTTGGCTTGGAGTTTGCCATACTTATCCTTAATATCTTCATAAATACATCTTGCTTTTGGCGCTTCCATAGCCAGGAGGGAAAGAGCAGCAGTGCGTAGCACACGCTTCTTGATTAGACAGGGGTTCGAGCCCGTCACCACCAAATACAGAGGATGACAGAAAGGTCAGGGAATGACCACCGCATATCCCGGAGCAATATGGCCTTAGTTGCTAATGCTCCTAAAAACCAAATAACAAACAAACAAACATAACTTCTTGCTTTTGCTTGAATGGCCATTACACTCAGGGGCACTTGTTTCTGAATTTGATTTTCTATCCATATTATTAATAGCTTTTCCATCTTCAATTAGCACCTGAACGCTGTTTTGTGATCACTGCTGATCTTAAATTTGTTGCTCCTTTAACGTGTTCTTTTACACATGCACTGTCCTTTAAAATAGTATTCACTGTTGAAGCAGTGAGCCTAATTCCAATGCAACAGATGACACATTTTGTCCTGCTTGTTACTTCTTAATCATTTTCATCTTCATTTCTAAATCAATTTTGTTTCGTTTCCTAGCATTGCCACCACTTGCATTTCCCATTGGTCGCTTCCCCTTCTTCATTGTAATAAGTAAATAAGAATGAAGAGAAGATTCTGAAAATTTATGTTTTTTATATGATTGAAGATTTCAGTGAAGGGGAAAAACATTTCATCATAATAATGTAAAAACTCACAAAATTCCAGTCATTGATGTTACCGCAATTGCAATAAGGTCGAGTTTACTACCTGTTTTTCTATGATTGAAGATTTCAGTGAAGGGGGAAAAACATTTCACCATAATAATAGATTTCGCTAACAGAAAAGCTCAATAAATCAGAAACTGCAAATTGTTATTGTTTTATGGTAGTGACCTACAGAAATGTGCTTTAGAAAAATATCACAAAGGCATTCAAAATTGATTCTTATATCTGATATGATAACGATGAAATGTGGTGAATTCTCCAGGGGGACCATATAGCCCTTCCTCTCAGCCAATAGTAGCATTTGTAAACGTGTTGGCTGTGTGTTTTGTTTTTACATTCTCTAGCGATTTTTTTGTGTTGTACTTCTTGGACATAAATTTATATAAAACTAATAAAATTTCCATTATAAAAATGACCTTTTAGAGAGTTAAATAGCTTACTTATATAGCAAAAAAATATCAGCTTCTGAGGTTTTGGAATGAATTACCAAAAAAAAAAAACAATGTATTATTGGGTTCACATTATATTTTCACAATACCTGCATTTATTCCTAAGGGATGCAAAATGTTTCCATATTTTTTTTTTCAGTTTGCACCAGCCGGCAAAAACATACGTAAAGTCGAATTTATGTAAGTTGAGTATTATGTAAATCGGGGAGTACTTGTATACAGATCTGGAGGCTTTGTTTTAAGGAGGTTGTAGAGCTGCTCGAATGAGTACAGAGAAGGGCAACAAGATTGGTAAGAAGAACAAAGGGTGCTCTTAACAAGAAAGGCTTAAATTCTGCAAATTGCAGCGTCTGGAGACTAGGCACCTGCAAGGTGATCTGATTGAAGTGTATAAGGCTTTGAATGATTTGACAAGTTCAATGCTGATGGGATTCATTCTCTTACTCAGACTGCGCACTTGGGAGAGCATAACTTGAAATTGAGGGAAGACCGAACAGACGTGCGGAAATTTGCCTTTATCCAGCAGGTGGTTCATTACTGGAAAAGTCTTCCATCTGTTGTTGTGGAAGTTAGCTTAAATAGATTCAAGTAAGAATTGGACAAAACATTTGGAGTGAATGGATAGGTGAAATGAGAAGTGTTCTTTTTTTTTTTTTTTTTTTGGTTGATACTGTATAAGCTTGCTTTCTTGCATCATATTCCACTACTAATGCTAATGCTAATATTAACATAAATTAACGAATTATCCTAAAGAATTAATCATACCACTTAGAGATATAAAACTGTTATCATCATCATCATATTATTTCTCCCTGAGGGGGGATGGTCCACCTCAGGACGGGTACTGGTATGAAGTGCACAAGGTGGTTGTTATGTCTGGCTGTTATTACTATTGGTCAAGGAACTCTGACAAACCATGGGTATTCAGGATTGCAACTTTCTGGAGCGCCTTGTAGCTGTTCTCTGTGAGAGCTATTGCTGCTAGGCTCTTGTGTAGGGTTTTGGCACCATACCAATGGTTGGCACAATGATTGTCGGTTCTTGTTGAATATCTATGCGGTTTTGATGGAGGTCATTGTAGTGTCTACCACAGAGTATCTTCTTTGCCCATCTTTCTAGCTTCATTTGTTCTGTCTGGGTGGGAGGAGTCTCTTCACTTAGGTTAGCCTGAGTGGAGTACTCTATATTATCTTCTTTATGGCCTGGTAGAGTGGTGTTTTCTGGAAGTAATCGTTCAGGTTCACTATTGCTGCCTTCTGTTGCTCAATAAGGTTTATCAAGCCCCTTCCTTCTTCTTTCTGCACTATGGTCAGTCTCCCCACGACCAACTTCAGGAGGTGTTGGTGGCTATTGGTCATTACTCCTTGTTTTCCTCACAATATCCTCCAGCTTAGTGTTAGTCCAATCTATGATCCTAAAAGATTATGCACTGGGACTGCATAGGTGTTTATGGCTCTAACTGTGTTTCCTCCATCGAGCTTTGCTTTGAGCAGACTTCTAAATCTCTGATGGTATTTTTTGGTCAGGCAGGCCACGATCTTTGTGCTCTAACTGCTGAGCCTGCATCATCCCCAGGTATCTGTAGGTCTCTCCTCATGTTATAGCTCTGATCTCTTTATCAGTCTGCAGCTGGTGGCTTCAGCTGACTAATATCCCCTGATGCAGTCCGTGGGTCCTGCATCAGGGGATATTAGTCAGTCCAGACCAAATTCCATTTTGGTATCATTGCTGAATTCTTCGGTGATCCGGAGTAATTGGGAAGGATGTGGAGTTGCGGGAGCGGGTGTGGAGGGAGGATGGCGGGATTGGTGGGGGGAATGGGGGGTGCTTATGAAGAAAGGCTTAAGTTCTGCAGCATCTGGAGACTAGGCACCTGCAAGATGATGTTGTTGTTATTTGGTTTTTAGGAGCATTAGCAACTAAGGCCATATTGCTCTGGGATATGTGGTGGTCATTTCCTGACCTTTCCTCATCCTCCGTATTTGGTGGTGACGGGCTCGAACCCCGGTCTAATCAAGAAGCATGTGCTACACACTGCTGCTCCTTCCCACCTAGCTATGGAGGCGCCCCTGCAAGATGATCTGATTGAGGTGTATAAGACCTTGAATGGTTTCAGCAAGCTCAATGCTGATGAGATACTTCTGCTTGCTCAGACTAAGAACCTGAGGGGGGCATAGATTCAAATTGAGGAGACAGTTGTAGAATAGTTTGTGCGGAAGTTTGCAACTGGTTGGTCGATTGCTGGAACAGACTTCCATCTGTTGTTGTGGAGGTTGATGGCTTAAATGGGTTTAAGGTTGAACTGGACAAACATTTGGAGTGACTGGATGGGTTAAATGGGAAGGGTTTTTTTGGCTGATGCTGTATAAGCTTGCTTTCTTGCATCATATGCCTCAACTAATGCTAATGCTAACTGCTGGAGTTACTCCTTAGTTGCCATGTAGAGCTTGATGTCATCAATGTACTTCAGGTGGAGAGGGTATACAGGTTTTTCCTTCCTTCTTTGAGATTATAACCATACTCTCTGTTGCTGAGCAAGATGGACAGTGGGTTGAGTGCTAGACAGAATGACAGTGGGCTCAGGGCATCTCCCCCGATAGGGATTGGTCTGGTTGTGATGTGTTGACCTTGATGGTGGTACTCCATTTCACCATGGTTGCTTTATAGCTGGCTAACAGAGATGCTAACAGCATCTCTGTTAGCCAGCTATAAGGCATGGGGGGGGTCAAAGGCCTTGTGGTAATCAATGTAGGCCTCG
The DNA here is from genome assembly GCF_048544385.1 of Mastigoproctus giganteus. Lineage (NCBI taxonomy): Eukaryota > Metazoa > Arthropoda > Arachnida > Uropygi > Thelyphonidae > Mastigoproctus > Mastigoproctus giganteus. Next base: position 72,091,353 of record NC_143582.1, on the reverse strand, counting down.
TACAGTTTGTGAGGTGCCTCCGTAGCCAGGTGGGCAGGAGCAGCAGTGCACAGCACACACTTCTTGATTAGACCAGGGTTCGAGCCCATGACCACCAAATGCGGAGGATGCGGAAAGGTCAGGGAATGACCACCGCATATCCCTGGAGCAATATGACCTTAGCTGCTAATGCTTCTAAAAACCAAATAACAACAGCTTGCGACAATTCTTGTAGGGTAGCTCTATTTCTCTCTTGAGGATGCTCTTTACTGTTTCAATTACTCTTATTACTCCATTGATACTCAATTGCCTATCTTGACACTTAATTTTTGTATCTTCTGTTGAAGCCTTCTTTCCCTTGCAGGCTAGCTTTATAACTGTGGTCAATGGTTAATTACTCCTTACATCCCTTCTGCTGTTCGACCACGACATTATGGTTCTCCAAATGGGCTGTTATCTTCTTGATTATGCAGCCAGTCAGGACCTTGTACATCAAGGTCCTGAATGGGAGACAGGTGATCGGACTGTATTTCACCGGGTTTCTTGTATCTTGGTCCTTAGCCTTCAGGTATGTGATTCCTTGACTAAGAGTCTCTGGGAGACATCATCCAAGTGAACTGCTCTGTTAGGTGCTTGTGTGTGTGTGCGTGCAAGTGAACCTCTTGTACCAGTAGTTGTGGATGATATCTAGTCCTGGAGTTCACCAGTTGTGCGACAGATTCCTAATCGACTATTGTGCTTCTTCCTCCCAAATCTCCCATTCTGTTGTCTCTTGTACATCCTTGGGTTACTTCTGTTCTAGTTCTATCCAGGGAGCTTGCCTGTTGCATCTTACTTCAGAACTCCTTGATTGCCTTCTGCTCAGGTGGTCCATTGGCATCGTCTCCATCTTGTCCAATACTCCTGTTGAAGGCTCTTTGGTTTACATTGAAGATTCAGTTATTTTCCTCTGGAAGTTCTCTTTGTTTGGCATAGTCCTTTGCTCAGTGCAAGGAACTTCTGCTTTAGTCTGTCTAAGTATACTCCTATTCTCTGATTTTTGGTCTTGTGGATGTTTTCTCTCTTAAGGATGCTCTTTACTGTTACAATTACTCTTATTACTCCATTGATACTCAATTGGCCTATCTTGACACTTGATTTTTGTATCTTCTGTTGAAGCCTTCTTTCCCAAGCTGGCAGTTCCTTGTTTGTTCATTTCTTCTGCTACTGGTCTCTCATTTCTCTTCCATTGATCCTAGTGGCTGCTACAGCAGGCTGTACACAACTGTGTGAATGGCCTCCAGCATTGTACTGTTGTTATTGAGTTAATGTACTATTATTTGCTGATTGAGGTGGTCAGTGACTTGCCACAAGATTCTACTGGGTCTCTGTTTAGTATGCCATAGGTGTTTTTGGAGTCCATTCCCTCAAATTCTGTTAGGGCCTTTCACTCATCTTCTCTTCTGGATATTATGACTTCATTTGTTTCCACTTCAGCTGCTCTGGGTTGTATTTCTTCCTGCTCTTACTCCTCTGGTTCCATGTTGTCCATATTCTTTGTTTTTTGTAGTTGATCGCAAACATTCTGCTTCATTTTTTCCAAGATTGCAGGAGCTATCAGGTTCTTCGTGATGATGATCCTTCTCTGGTCCACTATTTGCTGTTCAGTGACCTAAACATCAGGGAATCATTCCAACCACTTGGTACGTAGTCTCATCCTGTACACTAATATATATATTGGTCTCTAGACCTTTGTAGTATGTTTGCATGATGAACATATCCATTTTCAATGCCACTTCATGCATTTGCATTTTCTTCCTTCCTGAGTGGTTACTAGTGCAGTTAGCACTTCCAGTTGGTTGGGCTGGATGGTCTTGTAGTAGCCATACAGGGGACAGTGGTGCTTACTTCACTGTCTCCGACTTTCTGAATGGACCCCCCTCTGTCTAAGGCCTGAATGCAAAGAGAAGTAATGATCATACTCGCAGTATGATCATTGCTTCTCTTCGACATCTATGGAAGTGGATCTGTTTAGCTTCAGCTTGCATCCAGTGGTTGTGGTGGTGTTAGTTCTTGGGAGCGACACCATATGGCCACTATCTGCCACAGCTGTCAACTTTGGCCTTGGATGAGGTAGGTCCACTGAAGTGACTTTCACAATTTTTTAAAATTATTATTATTAGTATACCATTATTATCATTCATCATCATCATCATCATCGTTATTATTAATTTAAAGAGTAAACTCTTTAAGAGTATTTAAAAGTAAACTCTTTAAAATCCAGCATTCTTGTGGATTGAGAGATACCAGATTTTAAAATTTTCTAGATTTTAGAGGTGTACCTAGTGGTATGGTAGTTTTTGAGAAGCACATTTCAATGAATATTAAGTACTGACAACTGGATTTATTTACATGTGTAAATGTTTACATTGATTGAAATATTGTACTAATGGTTAAAATGCAAATAACAGTTCAGTTTGTTAAATGTAAACAAATGATGAAAATAAAAACAGTTATAGCAAATACTGTTAGCTAAGACAGTATTTGCTGAAAAGCAGCCAAGCATGCACTGGTGCCCCTATACCACCTAAAAAAGAACAAATAATGAGGACTAACTAATCTACAGAAATATGAACTCAAATATGGCCAGCCTTTTTCAAGTTAACATAAAAATCAAATATATGAAATGCAAACATAAGAATGAACAGAGCCAAAAACCAATGTAAATATTCAAAATAAAATTACCAAATCATACTACTAAAGGAAATAAACAAACATTGTTAAGTAAATAAAATACACAAAACAATATCAATTAATAAATGGTTAAAATAAATCACAGCTATTAACTTAAAAGACGGTAATGAAAGAAAAAATAAAGGGAGAGCTCAATGCACTGAGGATCATGTAAAAATCAAAAAGGGTTGAGAAGAGAGGATAAAAGAAAAAATTGTTAATGGACTGTGACTGCTCATACCAAATAATACCTTCAAATAGGAAAAAATGAACTTACATGATATATTTAATCAAATAAACAATTCCTCTTTCTTTTAATTCTTTATTATTATTTTGTCACTTCAGTTAATTTCTTATACAGTGGGGCCTTGACTTACGATGACATCAACATCCGATATCCTCAGGAACCGATATACCTTACATATAATCATTTATTTTAAGGTTGTTGTTGTTATTTGGTTTTTAGGAGCATTAGCAACTAAGCCCATATTGCTCCAGGGATATGCGGTAGTCATTCCTTGACCTTTCCACATCCTCCATATTTGGTGGATCACGGGCTCAAACCCCGGGCTAATCAAGAAGCGTGTGCTACGCACTGCTGCTCCTGCCCACCTGGCTACGGAGGCCCCTTATTTTAAGGACTAATGATATTTGCAGGTATTAATGGCTTTCCAATATAGCTGGAATGATACACGGGTTAAATTTTTCAGACGTGCCGCACAGAACATCACTCATACAATTGTTCTCAACCAATTAGCATCTTTTTTATTGTTCAATGTGTGGTGCTTTTGTCTTTAGGGAGGTGCATTTCTTTACTCTTTTTGTGTAATATAGGCAGGAGCATTACTCCAATCTCACAAAGGACTGTTGGAATGTACTTGTGGTGAAGTAGGTTTTTTGGTAACAACAAAGTTACCTAAATATGTAATACACCATAGTTTCAGTACTATTACTTTCACATGGTTTAAGAGTGATTAATCCATTTAAACTATTTGTTTGATTGTGATATATATTTTAATGTTGGCATGAATTCCGTCTACTGTTGATAATGCAACTATCCCCTGTGGATTTATGAGTGATTCAAAGAAACACAATGTTGAATGCATTGAATTCATCATTGTGTTTCTGGCTCCCACAATCTTCAGCTCTTAACCCTAATGAAAATCTGTGAAATGCATTAGAACATGATACACAGTCTGCTATTCTCAAGAGGAATTAAAGGAATTACTGCAATCACAATAGCTGAAAATTAGCATTAGCATTAGTAGAGGCATATGATGCAAGAAAGCAAGCTTATTCAGCATCAGCCAAAAAAAAAAAAAAAAACACACACCACTCCCATTTCACTCCTCCGTTCGCTCGAAATACCTGTCCAGTTGAGCCTTAAATTTGTTTAGGCTACCAACCCCAACAACAAGTGATGGAAGTCGGTTCCACCAACCAACCACCCGCTGGCCAAAGGCAAATTTCCGCACATCTATCCGACATCCGTCCTTCCTCAATTTGAATTTATGCCCTCTGAGCTGATTATTCTGAGCAAGATGAAGAATCCCATTGGCATTGAGCATGCTTAAACCATTCAAAGCCTTATACACCTCTATCAGATCACCTCGCCGGTGCCTAGTCTCCAGACTCTGTAATTTGCAAAACTTAAGCCTTTCTTCGTAAGAGCAACCCTTCGTTCCATTCACTAATCTTGTTGCCCTTCTCTGTACCCGTTCCAGCAGCTCTACATCCTTCTTGAAATGAGGCCTCCAGACCTGTATACAGTACTCAAGATGTGGATTACATCAGATACTTTTTGTCACTAGGTGACATACTGAATTGAAGTTGTAATTCAGGCATGTGGAAGTCCTATAAAACACCGAGGTTCAATTTTTAATAACAAAAAAGAAAGCATATATCTATATAGGCTATTAAGGAACAAAGATACTAAAGATAAACAATTTTTAATTTTTTTTAATCTAAATATTTGCTATTAATGATTTATTCCACCTAGAAATTCAGAAAGAGAAAACAAAGCCACTGCATAAAAATCCACTAAATCATATAAAGGGAGAAATTCAGAAACCACTTACCACAATTACAATAATATCCAAGATATTCCAGAAGTCCGTGAAATATGAACATCTGTTCTTTTTTATCTGCAAGACATTAACACAATTTTGGTCTTAAAAAATAAAACATCTGAAAATGATATCATTTTAAATAGGGTTTCCATAAAAGAATGCCAGTATTTTAAATTTAAATATTTATAATAATAGTGAATGCTATAACATAGAAAAAAAAATCTGACTTAAAAATAACAGGTGCATTTTTATTACTATTATTTTTTTATTTTAGATGTATTATTTTGATATGAGCTCTGTTTGTAGGTCAGAATATATCCATGCCACATGTGTGCCAACTACCTTGAATAACTGCAGCTGTAGTTCTTTTAACTGCTGTAATGATGTCACTTTTCAGGAGAAAATTTTTAATTTATAACCCTCCTCCTTCAAAACAAAACAAAAAAAAAAAAAAAAAAAAATCTAATCTAAAGAAATCAGAAATCCAAGGAATCAGTCCTTCTCAAAATATAAAATTTACAATTTACAATTTACCAACAATTTACAATTAATATCTGGAAAGTCAAAATCCCCAATTATAAGACATTCTGACCTATTGGCCCATTCTATTTGTCTTCACAGTTGTTCATTACACTCATCACTTCATTAGGCCTATAACAAACTCCTACTCTTTTTGTTTCCCCAATGTTTATGATGAACCAAAGTGACTCAACATTGCACTGGCCACCCATGTCAACTGAATGCATTCCATAGGTTTAATATGCTTCTTAACTAAGAGCTTAACCCCTCCCCACCTCCTGTGCTCTCTATCAACTGCTGTAGTCACCTTTATGAAAGTAAGTTCCCTACCCTTTACTCATGACAGTAGTTATATTTTTATGTTTTATCCCGCATCGATATATTATGACCATGGGCACTTAGTGATTCCTTTATCTGGATATTCTTAATGCACAAAGAATCACTGATGATAATCAGATCAGATTTGTTATTTAGTTTTTAGGAGCATTAGCAACTAAGGCCATATTGCTCCGGGATATGCGGTGGTCATTCCTTGACCTTTCCGCATCCTCCGTATTTGGTGGTGACGGGCTTGAACCCCGGTCTAATCAAGAAGTGTGTGCTGCTACACACTGCTGCTCCTTTCCACCTGGCTATGGAGGTGCCATCAGATCAGAATACTGCTTTCTCTTGTTGTTTCTCTAACCTGCTATTGTATAAAACAGTCCTCCAATAAATCCAGAAATTTTTTGCTACTGTGTAAGTTTGGCCCTCATGGAACAAGCAAATATATTTTGCTTGTTCCATGAGGACCATCCTGCTGATGCATTGCAATCTCCAACATCTTGTTTCCAAGGCTGCCGCATGTTTCAATAGAAGCAGTGAAAGAATCACTTTAACCTCTGGATGTAGTAAATCTATTAGTCTTTAACCTATGGATGTAATAAATCTATTAGTCTGTGTATCCCCCCAAGCCAGAAGTTTTCTACTGCCTCAATAGCATCAGTAAATATTCTTGCCCTTTCTATTTCAGTGTTTTCCATCCCTGTAGGAAGCAGTCTTTCCTGTTAACAAGACCACACTGAAAAAAAGTCTATGCCATGAGCCTTACACAGTCTCTCTAGGGCCAAACTGATTGACAAGGCCCTCATAATGTATTCCTCCTATTTTCTCTGGGCAAAAACATTGCAGACACTTTCATATTTAATTAATATTAAATATGAACTGAATAGAGACATTTTTTAGCGTTTTTGGGGTTTTTTCACTCCGGGAAACCAAATGGCAGATGAAATATCGACGTGCATTCCAGACCAGTTAGACATAATCCTCAAAGAGAATACAGGTAGTTCCCAACTTTACGAGTTAATTCATTCCTAGCGTGCACTCGTAAAGTGGGAATTTTTTTCCCATAGGCATAATGTTAAAAATAGGGGTTATGTTATTAACATTATGTCTATGGGAATAATGTTAAAAATAGGGGTTACGTTCTCAACAATGAAATTAGTTAGATAATTAGTTTATGTTTAAACAATGATTGATTTATCCAAAGAAATGAAAATGTAGCCTGTAAAATCAAGCAAATTATAAATGACTTACAAATGTTAAAGAACGTTTATTCTTCATCATCATCGACTAAATGCACACTTGTTGATCACTCATCATTGACTCGGCACTCGTTGGTTTGTTGCACAAGGAGCCATCTTCTTCAGATATTCTTCAAGAGGCGTTTGTTTCCAAGATAATCTTCTCTTTTCTTTATAAATTTCAATAGCATACATAGACGTAGCCCAGTGGTCAGGAGCGAGAGTGCATAGCACGCGATCCTTGAGTAGACCGGGGTTCAAGCCCGTGACTACTAAATACGATAAATATTTGTATTGACGATTTATTGTAAACTCTACTGACTTGATTGTCGTGCCAGAGTATAAACAGAAAAATAAGCATTTTTTTAATAGAATGCACAAATTGCACTAACACAATTTGCATGAAGTAACAAGTTTACGAAGCTTAAAAAAAAAAGGAATGAAGAGAAGATTTTGAAAATTTATTTGTTTTTTATACGATAGAAGATTTCAGTAAAGAGGAAACACATTTCACCATAATAATGAAAAAAACCACACAATTCCAGCTATCGGTATTTTCGCAAATGCAATAACATGGTTTTTATTACCCGTTTATAACTGCTTGCACTAACAGAAAAGCCCAATAAACTGGAAAGTGCAAACTGTTTTTATTGTTTTATGGTCGTGACCTCCAGAAACGTGCTTCAGAAAAATATCACAAAGGGCGTTTAAAATTGTTTCTTATAATGGAACAAATGATAACGATGAAAGTGTAGTGTATTTTAATGATTTGAATTGGTAACTAATACAATTTACACTATAATTACGACCTTTCAGAGAGATATATAGTGAAAATTTCAACTTCCGAGGTCGTGGAAAGAATTAGCAAAAAATAATGTGTTGTTGGGTTCACATTACGATATTTTCACGATTTGATGGTGTCTCTGGAACGGATTAATATCGCAAAGCAGGGTGCACTGTACTGTATAACTACAAGTGTGGTTTGAAATGCGGGATTGCAATTAATGTTTAACATTCATTTTTTGCAATTAATGTTCATATTTTCGATTTTGTTCGTACTTGAAAAAAAAAATACTAAACCTGGGAACTTGTAAAGTGAAAACTCATAAAATGGGAACTGCCTGTACTCAAAAACTGGTTGCTCACAAACATTTGATGGCGAAAGAAAGGCAAGAAAGGGGGAGTTCAAGCTAAAATAAAAGAAGTGTACAAAAATGCACATTTTATTCACTGCTATGCACACCAACTGAATCTGATGATGAGAAATACAGCAAGTAGTACCAGAGATTCAAGAATTCTTTTCGAACCTCGTGCCAATACCAACATTTTTCTTGAGATCACCACAGCATCTCTTTGTTCTCAGAAAGCATATAGACAGCTGTGTTGCTCGACTTTCCTTTACAAGATGGAACTTCAGTATATGCACTATGAACAGCGTTTATGAAAATTTTGAATCCTTAAAAAAGTGCATGGAGAAACTACAAGCGACGGCAAACACAGATAAGACGATTTCAGAAGTAACTGGAATTTTGCACATCTTGAGTAATGAAAAATTCGAGTTCTGGTTAGAACTTTTCCATCAGACAATGCGTCACGTGGAAGTTATTTATAATCAAATGCAATCTCAAGAAATTGAGGCAGTTAAATATATGAATGTATAGGAAACTTTAAGAATGCCATTTTAAAAATCAGCAATTCAATGTACTGTGAAAATTCTTAAAAAAAACTCATAATTGAAGCGAAGGAAGTATGTGACTCTATAAGTGTTGACATAGGTGAGAGATATTCTTTTACAAAGCAATTAATTGCTGCTAAATTGTTTAACAAGGAGAACTTTGTTATTTTTTGTCCGAAAATGTCCATGGAAGAGGTACGGGAGACTACTGAGGCATATCCCATGATTGAAAGAGAAAAACTTCTTACGGAATTACAAGTTTTCTATAGCAGACATGATCTACACAATTATTGCAAATTAACTGACTTGCTGAAATTTAAATCAGAAAATAATCTAGCTGAAGTTCTTGGTGAACTTACAAAACTCATAAAAGTTCTTTTGACCATTCTGACGACTTCTTCAGAGCCCAAACGCTGCTGTTCGACATTAAAAAGAAAAAAACATTTTTAAGGAGCACTATGAATCAGGAAAGGCTAAATGCTCAAGCAATGCTTTCAATAGAAAAAAGCTTGGTCAACAGTGCACCAAATTTGAATGAAAAAGTTATTAATCTATTTTCAACAAATAAAAACCGAAAAAACCGAGGATTTTGTTTTTAAATAAAAGTTCAAGTCTGTTAATGGTAAATGTCTAGTTAATGTTTTGTAGTATTTTTAACTTGCTTATTATTATTACTGTGTATGTCTACATGTCTTAGAACCAAGGCAATTTAATATAACTTTAAGATGCAGCACCCCCCAAACATCAGAGTCACGAGCTGCCACTGGTTATGTGTCACATCTCCTCTTGCAAATAATGATAAAAGGAATAACATCATTCAAAAGAATTGTTTTTAAAAAAATTCTGTGGGGGAATTATTATTATTATTATTAGCCATATGGTGAAAGAAAGCCTGAGGCTTATGCTGCACCAGCCAAAAAAAAAAAAATTTCTGAATTACCCTGAGAGAGAGAGAGAGAGAGAGAGAGAGAGAAAGATTGTTTGTTGTTTGTTATTTGGTTTTTAGGAGCATTAGCAACTAAGGCCATATGGCTCCGTGAATATGCGGTGGTCATCACTTAGACCTTTCCGCATCCTCCGTATTTGGTGGTGATGGGCTCGAACCCCGGTCTAATCAAGAAGCGTGTGCTACGCACTGCTGCTCCTTCCCACCAGGCTACGAAGGCGCCAAGAGAGAGGTAGAAAGGAATCACCAAGAAGGAGAATAATAATGATATCCAGCTCAGGACCCTTGCTGTGCCAAGCCCATACTCACCAGATGTGAGCCCCTGGAGAATGCGGCCATTTCATGAAATAAAAGTTTAAGGAAAAAGAACAAATGTGCAAAAATAAAGTTTTTGTCAGGAAATAAAAATAGGAAATGAAATGGAAATGGCTATTTCAGTGCTTAACTTTATGTTTATTATTTAAGATCAGTTATCAATAATGTTCAAATAAAAGATGGCAAGATAACTAATAACAACAATGGCAGATGCAAATAATTTTAATCTTATAACAAAATGGTATAGATAAACACAAATAATTCACATCAATTCTACACTGTTTCTATGAGAGACTGTAAGCAGCATAGTTTCAAAAGGGAGCCAAGATGTGCTTTAACACATTAATTTCCACCTAAATGTGAGAGAATTCATTCAATGTACCATAATTTTGCAACGTTGTAAAAAAATGAACATTCCAATATCCTCAGCATTCCAAAAATTCATACATAATGGCTGAAGATTAAAAGTTTAGAATTCATGACTAAAACTGAACACTTACTTTTGCAATCAGCTGTAAAACAGATCAAATCTTAAAATTTTATAAAAAGTTTATTTGTGTATATAAACTAACATAAAAACAAGCAAAAAACAAATAAAACTGTGTGCCAAGTCTATAAACAAACACCAAGCTTTACTGCAAAACATGCAATCAGTGTGCCAACACTGAATAGTTGTAATTTCATGTGCTTTTATGTTTAAGGCATTCACTGGTTGGCTGCTCGTATGTGTTTTGGCACACCACTTGGGTGCATTTTGAACTCAGTTGTGCATTGCAGCACATCGCTACTAGTGCAATTTTATACATATCATTGAGGCAGCAAATGTGTTAATGTTTGTTATTTGGTTTTTAGGAGCATTAGCAACTAAGGCCATATTGCTCCAGGAATATGCGGTGGTCATTCCCTGACCTTTCTGCATCCTCTGTATTTGGTGGTGATGGGCTCGAACCCCGGTCTAATCAAGAAGCGTGTGCTACGCACTGTTGCTCCTTCCCACCTCGCTACAGAGGCGCCGAATAAGGAGGTGATTATCCCCTTGTATAAGGCAATGGTTAGGCCACACCTTTAGGCATTCACTGGTTGGCTGCTCGTATGTGTTATGGCACACCACTTGGGTGCATTTTGAACTCAGTTGTGCATTGCAGCACATCGCTATATACAGTTCTGGAGGCCTCATTTTAAGGAGGATCTAGAGCTGCTGGAATGAGTACAGAGAAGTGCAACAAGATTAGTGAATGGATCAAAGGGTTGCTCTTACGAAGAAAGAGCTTAAGTTTTGCAAATTAGTGTCTGGAGACTAGGCACCTGCGAGGTGATCTGATTGGGGTGTATTATAAAGTCTTGAATGGTTTGAGCATGCTTAATGCTGATGGGATTCTTCCTCTTGCTGAGAATAATCACCTGAAAGGACATAAATTCAAATTGAGAAAAGACAGTTTAAGATAGATGTGCCAATTCTCAGCCAATCTACCTAATTTTTTTTGGATTTTGTTGCAGCATACCCTGATTACTGTCAATAACCACCCTGCCAACTTTATATTATTTAAAAACTTAGACATTAAGCTTCATATGCCTTCATCAATATCATTAATAAATATAGGAAACAAGAGGGCAACCCAGCACGGAACTCTGGTGAACTCCACTAACATTAGTCCAAGAAAGCAGTGCCCATTGATAAGAACTCTGTCTTCTCCCACTTAATCCCTTTAACTATAGCAGTACCTTACCCTTAATGCCACACTGCTCCAATTTTAAAAGCCATCTTTTACATGCAACAACAACAAAGAAGTATCCAATTAGTAGAAACATATGATGCAAGAAAGCAAGCTTATATAACATCAGGCAAAAAAAAAAAAAAAAAACCTTCCTGTTTCACCCATCCGTTCCCTCCAAACTTATGTCTAGTTCAACCTTGAATTTATTTAAGCTGTCAACTTCCACAATGACAGATGGAAGCTTTCCAGCAATCAACCACCCACTGGATAAAGGCAAATTTCCGTACAACTATTCTACAACTGTCTTTCCTCAATTTGAATTTAAGCCCTCTCAGGTGCAGAATCTGAGCAAGAAGAAGAATCTCATCAGCATTCAGCTTGCTGAAACCATTCAAGACCTTATACATCTCAATCCACCTTGCAGGTGCCTAGTCTCCAGATGCTGCAATTTGCAGAACTTAAACCTTTCTTGTTAACAGCAACCCTTTGTTCCACTCACTGATCTCATTTCCCTTTGCTGTACTTGTTCTAGTAGCCAAACATCTTTCCCAAAATTAGGCCTCCAGACTTGTATGCAGTACCCAAGGTGTGGCCTGACCATTGCTTTATACAAGGGCATAATCACCTCCTTATCCCTGCTCAAAATTCCTATATATCAATTGCAAGATCCCATGAGCCACTCTTACAGCCTGTTTTGTACTGTTCAAAAAACTTCATATCTGACTGCAAAATTATCCCCAGGTCTTTTCATTCTCCATTACCCTGAGTGTAGTACTGCACAGTTGGTATGTTACTCTGGGATTACTGCTACCCATATGCAACACTTTGCATTTGTTAATGTTAAACTTCAGTTGCCACCTCTCCGCCCATCTGTCCTAACTGTTCTTGATCCTGTTGCAGTAGTGTACCATCCTTACTGTCATTAACAACCCTACCAATCTTTGTATTGTCTGCAAACATGGACATTAATCCTGATATACCTTCATCAATATCACTGATAAATATACAAAACAATGGGCCCCAACACGAACCCCCTGGGGAACTCCACTAATAATATTAATCCATGAAGAGCACTGTCTATTGATTACCACTGTCTTCTCCCACTAACCATCCTTTTATCCATTGTAGCAACTTGCCAAAATGCCATACTGCTCCAACTTTAACAGTAGTCTTCCATGTGCAACAGTATCAAAGGTTTTCCTAAAATTCGAGTATATGAAATCAAATTTATTTTTTGCATCCAGTTCCTTTGTGACCACATCATAGTATCTAATTAAACTGGTCAGAAAAAACTTACCGTTAACAAACCCATGCTGTGTCTGAACTATAACTGCAGTCTTGTCTACATGATACTGCAGTGCTTCTTTAACTTCTTTAAAATATATAGCAGCTTTCGAGACAACGTGCATCTTCATCAGCTGATGAAGAGACACTTCATCTCGAAAGCTACTATATACTTTACTAAATACTATATACTATATTGTGTTGGATTTTAATGCTTTTATCTTCTTCTTCTTTTGGCGTTACAACCCAGGGTGGGTCTTAGCCTTCTCAGCGATGTTCCACCAGTAAGCCCTCCCAGAAAGTCAAACTTTTCCAACTTCTTATTCTCATGATCTTTAAGTCTTCTTCTACATCATCCATCCATCTTTTCCACAGTATGCAGAAATGGAAACCTCCACAGAAATGGAAACCTCCTACAAGCAGGTTTCCATTTCATTATCCTCTCAGTTGTTCTGCTGTCATCCATTCTCATAACATGTGCCAACCAGGCAAGCCTCTGGCTCTTCACAAATCTGATGATGCCCGCACTCTGAATAAGATTGTCAAGTTCGTGGTTCATTCTGATCCTCCAGGATCCATCAACATCTTGTACAGGCTCAAAGACTTTTTGCAAAATTCTATGCTGGACACTCTCAACAACTGCTCAAATTTACTCATTAATGTCCAAGCTTCACAACCACATGTTACAACTGGTCTAATGAGACTTTTGTATATTCTTAATTTTAAATGTCTGTTCAATACTCTGGACTTCATTAGTTTTTCATGTGCCTAGAAGCATCTGTTTCCACTCAGGATACGGGACTTAATTTTCATCAGTAATAGAGTTGGACTGGTTTATTTGTGAACCTAGGAAGGCGAAATTTTGAATAAGCTCAAATTAAGATAAAATGCTTTTATCTTATTGTATTTTAATGCTTTTATTTTATATCTGTTTTAGTATTTTATGTAGATATTTATTTTTTAATAAATTTACTTTAAATTTATGTTAATTCAGTTTGTTGGCTGTCACTAGATAGTTTAGTGATATGCAACCCAAAGCTCAAAGCCTGTTTTCTGAAGTCTTTACTGTTTTTCTTTGCTAAAGACTTCTCGTACTTTGCCTTTGCTTGCCTAACATCCTTTGTGACTTGATTACGGACTATCTTTTATCTACCATAGGTATCTGTGTCGCTTGAAAATTTATATGCATTCCATGCATTTTTCTTCTATGTCACAAGTCTCATTAGTTCATCTGATATCCATTTAGGCCTAAATCTTGAAAATTATTTCTTAGTTGGTATGAAAAGCATAATAGCCTCCAAGGTTAATTCCTCAAATGCTTCCCACTTAGAGTTTGTCCCACTGTATAGAATTTTTAAAAAAAATCTTTGAAACCACTGTAGTCACCTTTGCGAAAGCAAAAACCCTTCACTTTACCCCTGATTGTAGTTACATCTTTGAGTAAATCCCAAAGCAGTACACTATGATCACTGCCACCTGCAGATTCTTAATGCATGAATGGTCACTGCTGATAATCATATCAAGAGTACTTCCTCTGATTGCCTCTTGAACATGCTGCTGTAGAAAACAATCATCCAATAAATCCACAAAAGTCTTTGCTAGTATGCCAGTGACCAACCCACAAGTTTCAATCTATATCTGGGAAGTTAAAATCCCCCATTATAAGAATCTGATTTACTGGCCCACTGTAATTCTCTGTGTAGTTGTTCGTTGTACTCATCAGAGTCATTAGACCTATAACACACTCCTGCTCTCTCCCAGTACTTATGTCACACCAAACTGACTCAACACTGTACTGCCCATCCATGTCAACTGGATGCACTTCCTTAGATCTTATGTGTTTCTTAACTAACAGCATCACCCCCTCCTCCCTTTTATCCTCGCTATCTGTCCTGTACACATTGTACTTCTCAAATTCCAATTCTGAATTCCTTATCTCTGTGTAACACCACGTCTCTGATATCCCAACAATATCCACCTTTGATGTTTTCACCAGCACCTCAAATTCATCAAATTTATTTACTATACTCCTAACATTGGTGTACATGCAAGTATACATGCACCTATTCTTACTCTTAGTTAACCTAACACAACCCATATATTCACTTCTTCCATGATAACTCTCACCAGGCCTTGAAATTCCCAACACCTCGCTTTTCAGGCTGCCGTTCATTCCAATAAAAACAATGGAAGAATCACTTTCACCTCTGCCTGTGCTACTGTTAATCTATTAGTCTGTGAATCCTCCCAAGCTAGAAGTTTTCGACCCACCTAACACTACCTCGACAGCATCAGCAAATATTCTTGCACCCTTTCTATTTAAGTATATCCCATCACTGTAGAAACACTCTCCTGTTAACAAGCACAGATCACTCTGAGAAAAATTTTACCCATGAGCCTTGCACAATTTCTCCAGGGCCAAACTGATTGACAAGGCTCTCATCATATACTCCCTCCTATCAATTTGTACAGCAGTCTTTTATGTGCAAAACTATTACCTGATAATGAATTTATTGCTGTGGATTTGTTTTTTCCCTTAAACTTTTATTTCATGACATTCCTTCTTTCCACACCAAATTTTATTTTTAAAAGAATTCTTTTGAATGTTATTTTTTTTTTGTCATTATTTCCAAGAAGAGACATTGCACATAACTGCACTTGTATAACTAGCTGTTCTTCAAAGGTAAATGTTCCTACTGAAAAGTGACCATTACATACAACTGTTGTGTTTGTGTTTTTTTCTTAAAATAAAATCATCTATGTTTATTTTAGAAGTACACTGATGATGTTTTAGGCTCAACAGAGCATAAGGAAAAACTTTCTCACTGAGAAAAAAAACCAGTTGATTACATAAATTTTAAATTTAGAAAATGTAAAATACAAATGGTAATATTTAATCCAATTTTCAACCCACATGTGACAGAAAAGGTCCAGATGACAAATAGCCTAAACCTAAAAATAAACAAGACAGATCCCAGCGTGTTTTAATTGAAACACCCTGAATATTGATTTCAACTGGAAAGTTTAGATAGTAATAATAAATCAACACAGTGAAAGTCATCTGGAAGAAATTGGTGTACTGTTCATAAAAAACCTTCACTGAATTTTGATGAGCAATTAGGTTTTTTTTTTTTTTTTTTAATCATCATCAAAGCAGAAGAAGTACATGAATGGTAAAGATGCCCAGCCTTATTCAGGTGACTACCTTTAAAATACTGAAAATCTGTTGGCAATTTTCTAATGAGTATTCATAGATGTACTTAGGAAGCTTTTAGCAGTACATGAATCACAAATGTAAACTTCTCTACCCAGATATGAAAATTATCTTTAGAAACAAAACTTACCTCTAGAGTTTCTTCAACAATGTAATATATTATGAAAAGAACCACTAAAACTTCACATGCTAGAACCAGATAGTCACTCGGATTAACATATCGCAGCAGTTTTACTGTACGAAAACTCCATGAAGTAATCATACCTCCTGTGGCAGGAAATTCAAATACTAATCTAAAATAAAAATAAGTAATATTTAATTAAGAACAAAAACAAATAATGACAGTTCCAAAAAAATGCAATTAATAAACTATTGAAAATACTGTAATGACAAAACTTATGTAGAATGAAGAACTATTCTGAGTAAACTTTTTTGTGAAGACCCTTGTCTTTTGCATAAAAATACAAGTGTTTTATATGGATTTAATTTACTCATTAATGGGAAATATTCAATTATCAGTAAGATTCTATTTAATGAACTACTTTCATATAACAGGGAAGTACAGTCATACCTCGGTTAACGTTACCTCTGATTACGAAGCTTCGATATAACGAAGTCAGCAATTTCAAGCCCCATTTAACATAAAAAAAAATATTCCAGTTTAATCACCTGAAATCTAAACAAACTGAAGAAATTACGGAAACCTTTGGGGGCTTCTCGTGGTTGGTTCGAGAAATTTAAAAAACTGGCCAGGATTCATAGTGTTTCATACTGATTCATTAACAGGAAAAGCTGCAAATAAGTTTCCAAAAAAACTAAGGAAATAATTGAACGTGAAAATTTTCCAAATTTGGTGTTCAATGTTGACAAAAGCGGTCTGTTCTGGAAACGGCTACCAACAAAAAGCTTCATTTCTATTGAAGAAAAATCAGCTGCTGGGTTCAAAGCAGCCAAAGACCGTTTAACGTTACTCTTTGGATCAAATGCCTCTGGCGATTATAAATTAAAATTGTTATTAGTTTACCATTCAGAAAATCCGAGGGCGTTAAAAGGTAACATAAAAATGAATTTACCTGTAATATGGAAAGCAAATAGAAAAGCATGGGTTACCAAGGAGTTATTTACTGATTGGTTTGTTAACCACTTTTCTCCTGAAGTAAAGCGGTATTGTCAAAAAAAACAACTTTAAAGAAAAAGCTCTTTTGTTGTTAGACAATGCTCTGGGACATCCTACTGATCTTAACACGTTGGACACATGCATTCCTGTCAAAGTTGTGTTTCTTCCAGCAAACACAACTTCCCTGATTCAACCATTGGATCAGGGAGTAACAGCATCATTTAAAGCTTATTATCTGCGTCGAACATTAAGCAGTTTAACTGAACTAGAGGATAAAGAGGAAATGACAGTTAAAACTTTTTGGAAAAACTACACCATTAAAAACGCAATTGAAAACATTGATAGTTCTTGGAAAGAAGTCACTAAGAAATGCTTAAATGGAGTTTGGCGCAAAATATGGCCAGAAGTTGTAATAGAAGAAGAAAATAACATCCAAGAAATTAGAAATGAAGTTATCCAGATGGCTCAATCAATAGGTTTCGAAAATGTCGATGAAGAGGATGTTAGAAATTTATTGAATGCAGAAGATGATGGTTTTTCAGTGGAAGATTTAGAAAACCTTGTTAGCAACGAAGGCAAAGATAATGAAGACGAAGTTAAAGAAATTCCTGCCGAAAAAGTGTTAACAACCAAAGATTTAAAAAGGTGCTTAAATGACATTGAAAACATTTTAAATTTTTTTAGTGAAAATGATCCTGATTTAGGAAGAAGTGTTATTGTTAAGCGATCAGTGTTAAATGCAATAACTCTGTATAGGCAATTGTTAAATGAAAGAGAAAAAGAGCATAAACAATCAACTTTAGACTCATATTTTAAAATATGATTTCACTTTGTATGTAAGTTGACTGTTTATTTAATAAAACTTTTCTTTGTTCGAAAAAAAAGCTTTTCATTTTCTTTACGTAGGAACGTATCCCTATTCTGGCCATAGTATTTTTACCTCTGAAAACGAAGTTTCGCTTAACGAAGTAATTTCGTGGAACGCATCCTATTCGTTATTCGAGGTATGCCTGTATACTGTTCTTTAATTAAATGAATGTCACCGCAGATAGGATAGTGGTACTGCAAAGTAACATTCACAACACAATGATACAAAGAACTTGTATAAAAGAATTAAGTTTATGAGATAATGTGCCCATTAATAACCACTCTCTGTCTTCTGCCACTCAACCACTGGGTGGAAGTGATTACAATGTACTAATGTGGAATTTAATTAAAGTCGTAACTACTGTCGAGGGTAAAAGAAAAGGTGTTTGCTTTCGTAAGGCTGACTTCAGTGGTCGCTGATAATTTATAAATTCTATGCAGTGGGGCCGACTGATAATGATATTGCCTTTCCTCAAATTCTAAATGGGAAACATTCAGGGAAGTAATCACAAAAGCCACTATGCTTTTCATACAAACAAAGAAATACTGTCTGGTGGCTTATACCTAAATGGATGTCAGATGAAGTACTGAGACAAGTGGCAGAGAAGAAAAATGCATGAAATGCATATAAATTATCTGGTGTTACAGAAGAATATGGTATATAAAAATTAGTCTGTAATCAAGTCACAAAGAAAGTTTGGCAAGCTAAGGCAGATTAAGAGGTCTCTGGCAAAAAATTCAAATAATGCAGCAAAGACTTCTATGCTTATTAGCAATAGAAGGAAGAGGTTGAATCACCTTGCTAGTTGCTGACAAATTGAATAGGTATTTTGCATCTACATTCACAAATGAGAAATTCTTTAGGGGAAGGATGCCAGAAGCTTATCAAACTCTAAGAGGGAACTAAATGATTTTGTGATAACTGAAAGGAAAGTGGAAGAGAAATTATTAAAACATAAAAAAGGCACCTGGTATGGATAGAATCTACCCAATCATATTAAGGGAGGCAGCAAAGGACACCCTTAACCATAATTATAAGCGCATCCTTAGATTCGGGAAAGCTCCCTACGGACCTGGAGATGTGCAAATGTATCCCTTTATGGGGATACATTTGATACATTTGCACATGTATCCCCATAAAGGGATACATTTGCACATCAAAAAGTGATGTGAATAATTACAGACCTGTTAGCTTAACGTCTACTCCTGGAAAAATAATGGAGTCACTGGTTAAAGAAGTAATGCAATTACACTGCAGTCACAGCATGGATTTGTTTAAGGGTCTCGTCTAACCAATGATGCAGGGACTGAGGAACTCGATGCAAAAAATAGTTTTCATGTCACACATAAAAGACTACTGTACAAACTGAAGCAATGCGGAATCAAATTGAGGAAAGACAGCTGTTGAATAGATGGGCAGAAATTTTTAGCCAGCGGGTGGTTAATTGCTGGAACAAACTTCCATCTGTCTTTGTGGAAGTTGATGGGTTAAATAAATTTAGGAAGGAACTGGACAAGCATTTAGATGTGTGAATGGTTGTGTGAATTTTTTTTTTGGCTGATGCTACATAAGCTCATATGCTTACTTTCTTGCATCACATGCCACAATTACTATTATTATTACTATTACTCTGGATATTCTTAATGAATTATGGATCACTACTGATAATCAGGTTTCCGGATTTATTGGATTTCACAGAAAACTGACTCAATGTTGTGCTGCCCACCCACAATCTGGGTGCACTGCCTTGTTCTATATGCTTCTCAACCAAGACCATTACTGCTTCCCCATCTTGTGACCTGCCAGTCCCACCTGTACACATTGTACTCACCATGTTCAAATTCTGCATCACTTATGTCTGAGTAGCACCATCTTTCCAATATGTGTTTGCATTGCTGACTTAACCAGTCTGTTTACAACACTCCTAGCATTGATATGCAAGCAAGTATTCATACATCTGGTTTTGTTTTTAGTAACCCTAACACAACCCACGTACAGCCACTTCCCGATTAACATAAGGATTGCGTTCTGCAGAACTACGTAAGTCAGAATTTTTCAAAATTTAGGGAAATTCCGCACTCATAACTATGCACGCTGAATTTGATAGAAGCAAAAAAAGAAAATGTTCAATGAATGTGTAAATAGAATTGTTAATTTTTTTTTTTTATCTCATGTGCAGTAAAAATTACAAAAGTGTACAAAATTACAAAAATTTCAAAATTATAAAATTACAAAAGGAGAGAGAAGACAGGCATAATGTCAGCAAGTTTTACCTTTTGAGCATCGTTGCCAGAATCAACGTCTCCAGCTGATAAGTACACTGCTGCAGATGTTGAGGGCTGTGGAGATTTAGAAGGAGTTTTTTTCCAGCACATCACAAAATTTCTCTGCAGCTGCAGAATCAGCACTGCCGACTTCACCGCATACTTTAATGTTTTGGAAACCAGCATGATGCTTGAACCTATTAAACCACTCGTTGCTTGCCATGAACTTGGCTTGGGGTTTTCTGTACTTATCGTTATCTTCATAAATACTTCTTGCTTGAATGGTTGTTAGATTCAGGGGCACTTGCTTCTGAATCTGATTTTTCATCCAAATTATTAATAGCTTTTCCATCTTCGATATAGCACCTGAATGCTGTTTTGTGATCACTGTTGATCTTAAATGCGTTGATCCTTTAACATGTTCTTTTTTACGTGCACTGTCCCTTAAAATAATATTTAAGGGACAGTGCACAGTGAGACCTAATTCCTTGCAATAGATGACAAACTTTGTCCTGCTTTGTACTTCTTAATTAATCATCTTCATTTCTAAATCAATTTTGTTTCCTTTCATTTCCTAGCACTGCCAGCACTTATTATTATTATTATTATTATTATTATTATTATTATTATTAGCCATATAGTGCAAGGAAGCCTGAGGCTTATGCTGCACCAGCCAAAAAAAATTTCCAAGTTACCCTGAGAGAGAGAGAGAGAGAGAGAGAGAGAGAGAGAGAGAGAGAGAAGTAGAAGGGAATTACCAAGAAAGAGAAGAATGATGATATCCATCTCAAGACCCTGGGTGTGCCAAGCCCAT